>NC_142158.1:21600156-21901250 GCF_024610735.1 Ursus americanus | reverse complement strand
GGTGGCAATAAATGGCTATGGTTTGTGTAAGCCATAAAGTAAACTCTGAGCTAATCCTAATGCAAACCCTTTCAACATACACTCTTGGCTGCCAGGCAAGGGAGCTCAACAGGGCAGCCCGACGAACGGTGTGCTATCGCTCTCTCCCTAGCAAAACCTCCTCCTTTCTGTGGTTAACTGCACTTTCCCACAAAGATACTTCCAAATTCGGAAGCCATGGGCTGCTTTGTGGCCTTATTCTCTCTTACTCTCACTTTCTCTTTGTGAGCCTGCCATGATCTTTTTAAAACATACTTTGGACTTCTTTCTGATGTGAGTTCAGGGTCATGAAACAGCCTGAGATGGGCCATCAGGGGACTAGCTGAGGAAAGCCTGTGGGAGACAAGAAATGCTGCCTTAGAGATTTCTGCAAAATCCAGTGGAAGAGCAGACAGCAGGCATGGATGTTACCTGTGGCCACACCTCACTAACTTAAACTACACTGAGGCAAGATGCCTTGTGCCTCAGTTTCCTTGCCTGGATAATGCACCTTAAATCAGAAAGGTTTCCTTTAGCTCTAACGTTCTGGGGTTCTCATATGATTAGAAAAAGAAATTGTGATTTTTACAGAGAAGGTGCCAGACTTTATTTTATTTTATTTTATTTTATTTTATTTTATTTTATTTTATTTTATTTTATTTTATTTTATTTTATTTTTTCTGACTTTCTATTTTAAGTATCCTCTTAGGATATCTGCACAGAGTTAGCATTACTGCTTTAAGCTCTGTCCCTAGTCTCCAAAATCAGGCACCCCAATGTCATTTCCTCTGTTTTTCCTATAACTGAACTTCCATTTCGGTGACTTCTATGATCCCCTTGGTGAAGGAGTTTTCCCTCTTGCCCTGTAAGCCACCTGCTAATTGGCGTGTGATGGAGCGTCCCACCTGTACGATACCTCTCTCCTGCTAATAAATGACACAAATTAAAATGATCACACTTATCGTATATTCCACTTGAGATTAAATAAGGGAATGTTTTATTCCGTGTAAGTATCTTCCAGCTGTAGGAAGAAAATGTTAATCAGACATTAAAGATGCCAAGAAAAATAAATTCAATATGTAAATAGCTACTTTGAGTAATTAGCTATTTACTATTTAATAAATGCTAAATAAGATCTCCCAGTTCACCACAACACTGGAGAAAAAGTACTTCGAAGGGCACCATAACAGGTTAGTGTTGACAAGAGCCTGCAGCCCCAATGAAAGGTCTAAAAGTTTAATCAAGTTCTTGTGGCAGTCAAGGAACCCAGTAACCGAGTTTGATGCAAATAGAATCAGTCTGCATGGTAAGGGAGAAGGAGGATGAGGCAGCTCTCACACTGACAGAGTGAGGTCATCAAATATGTGATCACAGAAGCCCTGTCAATGACACCTCACTGCTGAAGGAGCAATGAATGGATTCGAACCCTGACAAGGGATCACTACTCGGGTGTGAAAGGCAAGCTTTGCTCGGACTAGTTAGTTTATCTACTGCCACCTTACTGTTGGGACCCTGATATATACTGGGTGTGATGATTAATTTTACGTGTCAGCTTCAAGCTGACTGGGCTAAGGAATGCCCAGAAAGCTGGTAAGACGTTATTTCTGGGTGTGTCAGTGAGGGTGTCTTTGGAAGAGATTAGATTTGAATCAGAAGATTTAGTAAAGAAGATCGCCGTCCCCAAAGTGCCTGACATCATCCAATCCATTGAGGGTCTGCATAGACAAAATGGCAGAGGAAGGGCGGATTTGCTCTCTCTCTGTTTGAGCTGTGACATCGTCTTCTGCCCTCAGACACTGGCACTCCTTGTTCTCCAGCTCTGACTCAGATCAGAACTTCCACCAGCCATCCCCCAAGTCTCAGGCCTTCAGATTGGAACTGCATTACACACCCAGCTTTTCCAACTTGCAGATGACAGATCACAGGACTTCCTGGTCTCCATAACTGTGTGAGCCAATCCCTCTAGTAAATCTCCTCTTACATGTATCCTATTGGTTCTGTTTCTCTGGAGAATCCTAACAATCTCGGGTTTCACATCACCAAATTGCAAATAAAGGAAGCAAAACCATGAGAGCAATAACTTAACTACAGATGTTTACAAATGGAAGTGGGCTAGAAGGATGGGAAGCGTAGTCTCACTGGTCCATCTCGATGCCATTATCTCATTGGAGATGAAGACCATTGCCTAAGGGTCACCCCAATGGTGAAGAGCTTCCCATTCAGCCATTTTTCCAAAGACCCCCACTAAGTACTCACTTCAAGAACCACTCCCAGTGCATATAACAAAGCCTACAACCCCGCAGAGGTCTGTGTGGCTAACCATGGAGCTGATAGAAATCTCTTTTGTTCCACATATTCTCTCCTCAGAGGAAGAGCGCAAAACAAAACCATAAAATAAGTAAGCTAATGATTTTCTCTCCTTCAAGCAACTGTGGCTATTACATGGCTGTAGAACGGAGGGGACTATTTTGAAAAGGTTTCTCTTGCAGGTTCTTGCTTCCCATTTCTTTCATTAGTCCCCTCACCTGGTATGACTGGATCCTCCCTGGTCCCCAAGCTGTTATTAAGAAACCATGTTATGTCGTGAAGCACCATTAAGCCTTATTTCCAGGTGTGGAATAAGGAAACTGGGGAGACAGTACATATAGTGGTTATTCCCCGACTCCAGAGCCAAAGTGCTACTGAGTAACCTGCTCAATTTCTGCCTCCAGGACCTCCAAGCACAAGAGAAACAGATGCAATTATGGTACCTACTTCACAGATCTGCTGTGAGGATACGAAGCGTTTGTAGACATGAAGCATGGACAAGGGTGCCTAGCCCAGAGTAAGTGATTAGTAAGTACTCACTACTATTGTTTCTCTATTTTTATCATTTATAAAAGAATTGCTGTTGATGATAAAACTCTGGAGAAATAGACAAGACAATGGAACCCCTATCTAGTCCTAGCACCTAAATATATCCATTATTAATATTTTGAAATAGTTAACAATTTATGGCTCTTCGGTGTATAGACAGACATCTTAAATTTTTTAAATAGAAATGGCACCATACTATATAACTTTATTTGCCATTCTTTTCACTCAATATTATGAATATTTTGTTATGCTTTTAGCGTTCTTCCAAAGCATGATTATAATGAGTATATTATATACTACTGTACGGCTGTAATAGGACTTGTTTTGCCATTACCTGACCACTGAGCCTTAAGATAACTTTCACTTTTCTACTCTTATAAATAATGCTGCAGCAAAGAGAACTGTTATTTGTTTTTTGTCTGCTTCATGATTGCATTGGTGTAGAAAGCGGGATCTGAGATTACTTCTGGTCCTCTCTAGCATCAGGCCCTTTGTGATGTAGGGATAGTGGCCCAGTGTTCTGCTCAGTACACACGCTGGTCATTTGGCTAGAAGCCAGGGGTGGGGGCAGGGCTGGAGAGACAGGTCAGAACACCTTCCTAACTGCCATCAGGTGAATGGGGATGCCCTGCCCCATGAAGCCAAACACGACCAGGCTATAATGCAGGCATGCTCCACCTTCTTTGGCCTGAGAGTTAGTTGAAAGTCCCTCCAGATTCTAGCAACAGGTTTTCTGTATTCTTTTTGTCTTTTCTTTGTCCATATGAGTATCTTATTGGAAAACTGGGAGAGGCCATGTCAAAAAATGCTAGTTGATCCTTGTTTGATTTAGATTTTTGGATGTAATTGATAATGTGTAATCATGTTTGTGATCCACAGATCACATCAACCACACCTCTCCATCCCAGCTACCATCGCTTGATGCAACGCCTCCGCCTCTCTCTCCTCCTCCTTCCTCTTCCTCCTCTCCCTCTCCTTCCTCTTCTTCCTCCTCTTCTTTTCTTTCTTCTTTCTCCTCCTCTCCTTCCTCTTCTTCCTCTTCTCCCTCCTCCTCCCTCTGCCTCCTCCTCCTCTTCCTTTGCTGTATACTCTTTTGTCAAATCCCATTCCCTTCCCCAAAGACACCCATTCTCAAGTATTTAAGGTATGTTTATTCAATGTAAATTTCAGGCCCTTGTTTCTTAAACGAATAGCTATGAAAATATATATTACAGTCTGTATATTTTTAATGTAAATTTTATTTTGCTACTCATTTCATATTTCTTATATTTTATGATGGCAGGATATTTCTGAAATCGGTTCATGTTTCCATACTTAGATTTAGCTCATTCCACCTGTCTATTATTCCTTTTTGCACATATGCTGTATTTTACTACTCTATTCCTCACACAGCGGTTGCCTACATTGTCTTCAACTCTTAGCTACTTTCAATAGTACTTCAACAAACTATGTCATCTTTGTACAGTTCTCGTGGCAGAAAACTGTACAAATCTTCCCCATAGAAAAATCCAGAAGAGAACTGTTGAAGCACAGGGCATTTTTACATTAATTTCACTAAATTGCTCTCCAAAAGGGCTACGCCAGTCCTCATGACAATTAGCAGCTATTGAGATTATGAGTCTCTCTACAAGCTCGCCAGCACTTGATATTGTCCAAATTTCCTTTTTGCCAATCACACAGATGCCAGCTGGTATTTTATCTTCATTTTTGTTGGTCTCTTTGTCAATGAAGCTGAACATTTCATATATTTCTCAGTCATTCAGGTTCTTCTTTTGTAAACTGATTCGCCCACTAATAGGGTTTTCTTGTTTTTATATTTTATAACTATTTCTTACATATTGTAGATTAATCCTTTACCAGAGATGCTGCAGAGAGCTCCTTGAAACCAAGCATGCAGCCAAACTCCATTTTAAATAATTCATACTTGTCTACCATTGAAGAAATTCTAGTCTGTGAAAGACATGGTGTTGGACGTAACAGACATGAGGCTCCCTCACTCCCTTGCCTTTTCAGGACCTCTAAAACACTCTATTCTTTTATTTCTAGATTTTATTTTTCAAGCAGAAAATAACCCTTTTTATTGTTTTATGTTATAACTCATAGCATTGGCACAGATAGTGATAGCAGTCGTAACATGGCCTTTATTACAACCATTCTCCATGAGAAAAACTCCACAAGTGGGAAACTATCATAGGTACATTGTTGGCATATTATGGCTTTTAAGTGATAGAAGAACCAAAGCTTATCCGGTTTTCCCATGTCATTTATGTTGTGAAATACAAATTGTCTCTTCTCATATCTATTGTTTCATGTACACAATTTTTTCCTACTCCTACTATCCTTACTCTTTAAAGTCTTGGTGTTTTGAAAGATGGTCAGCTGACAAGGGTATGCCAGGCCCTCATTCACCAGGGCCTCTCACAATTCTCAGAGAAGATTAGAGCAGGTGTTCCAGCAACAGAGAAGATACTGACATGCAGTCCTAGCTTTGGCCCCCAGCACCTCTAAGGCACTGGCTCTACCTTTACTTGCACACACAACCCTTTCCAGCATAGAGTGTCATTCAGTCTATGTTAGGGGTAGGCTGTACACTTTCTGGAGGTTCCTGAACAGAAACGTAGACTCCAGACCAGTGAGTCTTAAAAAGTACATGCACAGGAATTGCTCAGGATGTGACATGGTGGTACTAGATATTTTCTCTCCCAATGAGGTTCCCTTCCGTGTGGAGGGCTATAGATTAGAGCAGTATTCCTGGCCTGCAGCCCTACCCTTTGCTTATCAGAGGGAAATGAAGTCGCTTACTAGTGATTTGGAAAGGAGGAAGAGAAACATGGTACGTTAGCCCAAATGATGATGCCACTTCCTCATGGGATGGAGATGACCTTAGAGAACTTACATTCTCCCCTCCTCCATTCCAGAAATCTGCAGCCCTGTGGTGAGGCCACCTGGCCCAGTGCTGCCTATGACTGGGGGGATACTTTTCTAATTCTGGGGCTCAGTGTTAAAAAGCAGGCTTAGTCACAGTTAAAAACTACCTCCTCCAGCTTAAATCTTTTTTTTTTAAGATTTTTATTTATTTGAGAGAGAGAGAGAGAGCAGAAGCAGGGAAAGGGGCAGAGGAAGGGGGGGGAGGCAGACTTCCCACTGAGCAGGAAGCCCCATGTGGGGCTCGATCCCAGGACCCTGGGGTCATGACCTGAGCTGAAGGCAGATGCTTAACCACTGAGCCACCCAGGCGCCCCTTAAATCTTAAAAGTAATCAATGCAGTATGCTGAGTCCTTTTTCTTATTTCTTCAGTTGATTTAGAACTCAGAAGGTGAAGAGGGTCATGGAGGCTCCCAATGATAATAAGTTTGTTAAACAATACAGGTAATTAAATTTCATTCCCAAATATTTTGATTTAGTAGATCGAAGTGGGGGGGCAACTCCTAGAAACCTTCATTTTTAACAAGATCCCTAAGTAACAATGCAGGAGGCTCCCATCATGACCCTGAAAACATTGTTTTAAATGTATTTAGGAGTGGCAGTTATAACCTGGTATCAGGATGATTCAAAAAAGTATAGCTCTACAAATTCATGTAATAGGAATTTTATTTTTCATTCAATTTTATGTAATATTTTTATAGCAAAAGTGATATTTATTGAGTAGCTATTTTTAATAGTCCCATTGTCATGAGCTTAAGAGACATTATTCCAACTCTTATAAAGGCATGAATTTATTAGTGCAAATTTTTCCAGATGAGGAATCCAAGTTCCAGAGAAATTTCATGATTTTCCTAAAGCTTTGAAGGTAACTAAATGACAGATGAGGTTTGGACCTACATCTGTTTGGGTCAATGTTTTTTCCGCTATTCTGCTTTCTTATTTTTACCTACATGTACTCATAAAGTGAACCATTAATCAGTGCATCCAAAAAAGTGAGAGTTCCCACTCACCTTCCAAAATGTGACCAAAAAATGTCTATTTTATTCCAATATCAAGTTGTTGTCTCCAGATCATGTTTGGGACTATGAATTCCCACAGATAATATAATATACCTTCATTGAGAAGGTACATACGAATGAAAAGGGAATAAGTATGTGTGAGTTGACCCCATTTTCTCTTCCCATTAGTGTATAATGGTAACTTGGTCATTATCTTATTTTCTACACCATCAACAAAAGTAGGGGCACCTGGGTGGCTCAGTCAGTTAAGCATCTGACTCTTGGGTTCGGCTCAAGGCATGATCTCAGGGTGGTGAGATTGAGCGCCATGTTGGGCTAGGGGCTGGGTGTGGAGCCTGCTTGAGATTCTCTCTCTTCCTCTCACTCTGCCCCTCCTCCCACCCTGTTCATGCTCGCTCGCTCTCTTAAAAAAAAAAAAGTAAAAGATATTGCTTGGAGAGTGCCATGAAAAGACCACAGAAATTGGAGTAAGGCTCCCCAATTCTAATTTTTATCTCTTTTACTTCCTGGCAATCTGAGGTTTTCTTAACTATAAAATAATAGGGTTGGTCAAGATCAAGGACATATATCACCATTTCTCCCATTTCCTTCTGTAAAGAAACCATGCTAACTGATCATGACATTTTTATTCTCAATTGACCTGCAAGCGGAGCTGCAAAAGCTTCTCAGCTCTCGAAAGCTGCAACCAACTGATAGAGTCGGCTTGCCATCCAAACCTCCTTTATCACTGCTAAACCAGATCAGACCTAAAAGTCTTCCCACCTGTAAGTCTAAGATTGTTGTCAGTAGGGACCAAAGAGACAGTAGCAATTAGGTGAAAAACCACAAGCCAGAACTTCACACCTTAATGAGTCTGAGGAAGACTGGCTTGTGTTAGATAGAATCCCTTTCATACAGCAATTTCCACAACCAGTGGTTTTTCTCCTCTCTGAAAATATACAGCTTGACCTTTGGGTGAGAAAAAGAATCGACATTTCCTTCCCTGATGTCTCTCCATCAGGTAGGCATGAAGCAAGGTAAGTGGTGCCCAAAGAGTATTTGTTACGAAATCCAGAAGCACAACCATGCAAGAAATATAATTTCATGTCTGTTTCAAAGCCCCTGGGGAAGGAAGGACCCAAGAGCTATGTTTCTAGTTTAGGGCAGAGTAGGGACTATCTTGCTGTTAGGGAGTTACCATGGCAAGGCCACCAGGGCCTTGTTAGTGACAGAACGGCAAGCTGTTACCCAGTAATACATCGCTCTTCTCCTCCTCTCCCAGTAAGTAACCCCTTCTAGAAATCACACCTGCTTAGTCAGGACTTTTGAGCAGAGAAACCTTAAAACTCAAAACAACCCCCTAAATAAGTGAGCCCTCAGGAAGTGTTTGTCCACCAGGCAGATCCCCCAAAAAAACCGTTGTCCTCTCCAGGAATCAAGAATCCCTGTGCCCAGGTCTCCAACACCCCCAACTAAACCTAGTTGATGACATGCATGATGGAGGTTTCTAAATTATACTACATGTGTTCAAATCCATAGGCACTTGAGGTTTCTAAATTATACTACGTGTGGTCAAATCCATAGGCACCTCTGTGAGTCTGATCAAGACTGGTGTTAACCTGTTCGTCACGTGCATGTGAACAATGTAGATCTTCTCAATTCTCTCTGACCTTCTCTACCCACCCTTATCAACCTGAGAAACAGTATCACATGTTCCACTTCTGAGGGTTCCCCATGTGATACATAGTTTCCCCCTTGCTGATAATAGATGCTTCCTGCCACCTGTGACCCAATAGGTTTAAAGGGTGTGTTTGCTAATCGACTCCAAGCCCTCTTCTATTTAGCCCTGGACTTGACCCTCCACTGCTGCAGATGCTAGCGTCTAATAATTTCCCCTGAGTTCTAGTTACAGCATGCACCTGGTGTTTCCTTTATTACCAGAAGCTTTCCTCGCAGCACAATCCTTTGCTACATCTGAGAGCAGAGACACACGTGCTTTAAGGATGAAAGTCAGGCATTCGCCAAATGTAGAATTCAAGAACTCCCTGTCCTTCCCTGCCATACGTATCCACATAGAACGCCTTGTGTGTGCTTTTCCTGACAGTTTGAAAGGGCCTTTGAGGTTTAATCGGTAGATAGTGGCAAAAGGATAACACAGTGTTCATAGTGGGAATTCTTATCTTAATGCTCCTCCCGGCAGAAACCAAAGACTGTGATGCTTTGCAGTTTATTTAGCTGTAAGGAATAGGGGTCAGGGTGATTCTTGGGTTACTATATATAAAAATACTACCTTCTCAACTCAAAAGTGATTCCCTAGGCAATATGTAACAGCAACTTGTAAGAAGTTCAAGGTAAAATATTTCTTTTAAGGGAATACATTCCTTTCCTCTATAGTTCATACTGTAATAATTCCTGAATTACTAAACGTGGTCCTTTTTTTTTTTTTTTTTTGGTATTCCTTTTTACTTTTGTTTTAGCAAAGGATCATTCCTAATTAAGTCAATGATGGAAAATTAAAAAGTTAATCTCTACTGATGCACCAGAAAAAGAAAAGAATCCAAGACTTGCCATGACTAAGCGAACACCAAACTTTTAGGGAAATTAAGACCTAGAATCATAAAGACAATTCAGAAACACCTGAGTTTTTAAATACAGCAATTGGATATATTTAGCATATTTACTTTAATGTTTTCTATATTTTTTGCTTAGGGTTCTAATATGCTATTTAGCATTCCAATTGTTTTATTAATTCAATTTTCCTACATTTCAACAGCTTTCTGCTCCTAATGTGGTCCTTGGTGTCACCTCAGAGGTTTTAGACAATGCAATATTTTGTATTCTGCCCTGATTCAGAATCTGAATTTTTCACAAGACCCCTAGGTGGTTCAGATGTGCGTGAAAATGTAAAAGACTTTGGATAAAGAAATGAGCCTGGGTTTTTAGACAAGATCTCAGATTCAAGTTGCGCGACTTTTGAATTTAGACAAGTTTTCAAATTTCTTTAAATATCATACTCTTCTCTTGTAGGAGAATAGTGATTTATACATTACAGGGTTGTCAAGAGGTTGAAGCTAGGCTAATTCATATAAAGAAGTTAATTAGCACGGGCGTTAGCATCCAGAAGTTTTCAGTGAATATTCATTGTTACCTTTCCAAAGGTTATGGGCTCTCAAAATAGAACAATACAGAGTAAGTCCCTTGCCCTACATATGCGATCTACATAGCTCCTCCCCTTACACTTCTCAGAGTTACTATTGTGACATTTTAATGGATACTCTAGTTTCCTATAGTAGACCATCTTAATCTTGATAAAGGAGGACCAGATTAATACAGGAAAGCCAACCTTTTAGATAAGGGGAAAAAAATCTTTATAGGATGTAGAGAATAGGGGTGGGCTAATCAATGCTTGTACAAAAGTGCTGTAGATTAAGTCACTGAGTATTAATTGCTCACCATGTATTCATTCATTCACTTACAATACATTTATTTATTGGCTACTCTATTTTCTACACTATGCCGGATACTTAAACCACTGTAAATTTTTAAAATATGCACTTTTCTTTTTCTTTTCTAAACAGGGTGCAGCCGGAGCCCAAAGGGTGCCCTACACGGCTTCAGGGTCAAGGAAGAACTACATGTCAGTCCTAGTGGAGGGGCTGGGAGAGGATGGGCTGGGATGCCCTGAAGTTAAGGGTAGCTCAGAAGGGGAGCCTGGGTGGCTCAGTGAGTTGAGCATCTGACTCTTGATGTTGGCTCAGGTCTTGATGTCAGGGTCATGAGCCCCGTGCTGGGCTCCATGCTGGGCATGGAGCCTACTTATAAAAGTGGATGGGGGAAGGGGTAGCTCAGAGAATGGAATCAGGCCCAAGGCACAGATTTCTGGAGTTCTCTGTGGGCCAGGCAGGGAGTCCTGGAATGAAGAACACCTGGGTCCCCCAAGTGCTGGCAGTCCCTTGTGCCAGCTTCATCCTAAGAGGACTAGCAAACCCCAGTCTACACCCATCCTCTCTCCCCGCCATCTCCCCACTCAGTGCAGTGTCACCTCAGCCCAGAGGCCTGGCTGGGTGTAATCCAAGTCTTTAGATTGTTAGAAAGTAATTAGAGAACTGTTCAAAAATAAATATTCGTAGTTGATAAATTTCATAGAACTCACCGGATTCTCAAACATCAGAAAATGGAGATCCCTGGGTAAGGAGGAAAAAAAAACTCATTGAAGGCATCAGATAGGAGCAACTTTTGGACAGTGAGCAGAGTGTGAATAGTCATAGATACGGGGATGAAGGAAACATTCATATAGGCATAATATGGTATCTAAGGTCCAGAACTGCACATGCAAACGTTTTACTATTACAACTAGTTTAATTTGCATTTGAGTAATGCAGTGAATTGGTAAAGACAAAGGCTGGCTTATAAAATCTATGTACACTCCCTAAAAGTGCCAAATTTCATCCCCAAAGTCTATATAATTAATTGTATTCTCCCTACTCTTTTCTTAAGCTCCTTAAGGAGCTAAACCTATATCCAAGGCAATACATCCGTATTTTTAAGATTCATTATTTTCAACATTTTTTTTTAAAGATTTTATTTATTTATTCAACAGAGATAGAGACAGCCAGCGAGAGAGGGAACACAGCAGGGGGAGTGGGAGAGGAAGAAGCAGGCTCATAGCAGAGGAGCCTGATGTGGGGCTCGATCCCATAACGCCGGGATCACGCCCTGAGCCGAAGGCAGGAGCTTAACCGCTGTGCCACCCAGGCGCCCCCATTATTTTCAACATTTTTAATAAAAGAATGTGTAAAATATGTACATTAACTAGCAACATAGATGAGTACCAGTCCTCCTTTGTGTGTATCACTTATGAGTGGCCGTATTGTGTTACAGTGACAGCGATAAACAATTTCAAATTTCCAGTCGTTTAACCCAATAGCATTTATCTTTCCGGGTCTGAGCAACAACCCAAAGTAGTTCTGCTGTTTTTTAGTATTCTGGCTGCTTTGATCTGTAGAGGACTGCATATCAGCACATGATTCTACAAATACCAAAGCCGGGAAGAAAAGATCACAGAAAACATTACAGCAGTTCTTAATTGCTTCTAACCAGAACATATGTCACTTCCACTTATACTTCCCTGGACAAAGCAAGTCACGTAGTCGTGGTTGATTTCAAAGGGAGAAGAAATAAGATGTTCTTTGTATGCCAGCGAGGGGAGAACAACTGTAATGTTGAGCGAAGAAGAGTTTAGTGAATAACACCATCGTGTAGTGATGAAAGTACCGCTGCAGGGATAACTACTGTCACCCGCAGACACTTTCCTATGCCTTTCTAGAAATGTTTGAATACATGTAATTAAATACAGAGTTAACTTTTATGCTCACGTTTTATTTTAAAGGAACTTTCTCATTCCATATGTATTGTTCTGCAACTTGCTCCTTTGATCCGTTTAACAGATTTTTTGTAGACTGATCTACCTTATTCTTTCCAACTTTTTTCTTCACACTAACTCTGAAGTATGGAAATGCCAAACTATACGTAACTTGGAGAATATCGACTTCGCTTCCAGTTCTTTTTTCAAAGATTGATTGATTGATTCAAGAAAGAGAGAGCACAGGAGCAAGCAGGGAGAGGGGCAGAGGAAGAGGGAGAGAGAGAATCCCAAGCAGACTCCCTGCTAAGAATGGGGCCTGACGATGCAGGGCTGGATCTCATGACCCTGAGACCAGGACCTGAGCCAAAATTAAGAGCTCAACCAACTGAGCCACCCAGGAGGCTCCCAGTTTTGTTTTGTTTTTTAACATATACATTTTGTTGCTACTCTAAGTAGTAGTATTTGGTAGTTGGTAGAATGTAGAACTTCACTGAATATTTATGTTAAACTTGTAAGCCAGAAACTTGCTAAATTATTAGCTCAAATATTTTAACTGTGAATTATTTGGTGTTATCCAAATTCACAATTGTGTTGTCTTCCAATACAACAATTTTATTTATAACCCTTGTATCTTTTCCCCCTTGTGTTATTGTGCTGACAGGAACTTCCAGACCATAAAGAATGAAAATTATGATGGTGATATCCTTTCTCATACCAAATCTCAGAAAAGAATAGTCACTATTTCACCATTAAGTAGGATGCTTTCTGTAGATTTTTTAAGATCCCTTTTTACCAAATTAAGGAGATCCTTTTCCATCCCAAGTTTGCTAAATGTTTTATGCTGACTACATGCTGAATTTAATCAGCTGGGTTTTTTTCTGCATCTTTTAGGTGATCATATGGTTTTCCTATATTTGATCAATGTATGGATAATATTAAATCAACTTTAAATTTCTGAAATAAAATTAACTTTGTAATCATATATTATCTTTTTATTTATAAATTTGAATTGCTACTTTTTTTTTGCTTTAGACTTTCTGCATCTGTGTTCAGGGATGAGAATGACAGTTTAGCTGTAATGGACCTAGATAGTGTTTCCTTTTAATTTATCCTACATGAGGATTATAGAACTGTTTTTTTTTTGTTGTTGTTGTTTGTTTGTTTGTTTGTTTGTTTGTTTGTTTTTAAGGAGGGAGAGAGAGAGACAATCTTAAGCAGGCTCTAAACCCAGCACAGAACCTGAAAAGGGGCTCCACACAGGGCTCGAGCTCGCCACCCCAAGATCATGACCCATGCCCTAACCTGAAATCAAAAGTCCAATGCTTAACCGACTGAGCCACTCAGGTGTCCCTTCCCTAGAACTTCTAAATCTGTAGCTTGATGTCTTTAGTCAATCTTGGAAAATTTTCAGCTGTTTGCTTTTTGAGTGGTCTTTTTCTCTTTCGTGGACTCCAATTATTCTTGTTTCAAACATGTGTCCACACGTCTCTCCTATTCTTTTCAGGATTTTCTATCTTTTTTTTCAGAGCTCCAGCTTGGCCTCCCCCCCGCCCCCACTACCCCAAGCAGAGCTTCCATATGGATATTGTTTTTATTTTTAGTTACTGTAGTTTTAAATTTTTATTATTTCCTTTTGATTAAATGCTTTTTAGAGCTTCTAGTTTTCTGCTAACATTCTCCATCTTATGCTTTATTTTCTTGTACATATGAATCTTAATAATTATAAATCCATGGTGAACACTCCAGTAACTTGAACTCCCATGTACCAATTTCTAATGTCTACATTTTCTCTTGCTTTTGTAAATTTTTTATTTCCCGGTATTGTAAAGTCATCAATTCTATCACACTGATCATAGATTAAATGTAATTCATTCAAAATTTCAACAAGATTTTTTGTTACATTGACAATTATATTCTGAAATTAATAAAAGAAAACAAAGTACCTAGCCATTGAAAAAGGAAAGAACAAAGCAGGAGGACTCAATCTGTAAGATAAGGAGATTTATTCCAAGTTATAATTAGGACAGTTTGATGTTGGCATAGAGCAAGTACGGACTAGTGAAACAGATTAAAGAATCCAGCCACGGGGCACCTGGTTGGCTCAGTCTGTTAAGAGTCTGACTTGATTTCGGCTCAGGTCATGATCTCAGAGTCATAATATCAAACCCCACATAGGCTCCATGCTCAGCGTAGAGCCTGCTTAGGATTTTCTCCCTCCCTTTCTTTTCTTTTTTTTTGTTTTTAAAGATTTTTATTTATTTGACAGAAATAGAGACAGCCAGCGAGAGAGGGAACACAAGCAGGGGGAGTGGGAGAGGAAGAAGCAGGCTCCTAGCGGAGGAGCCTGATGTGGGGCTCGATCCCATAACGCCGGGATCACGCCCTGAGCCGAAGGCAGACGCTTAACTGCTGTGCCACCCAGGCGCCCCTCCCTCCCTTTCTCTCTGCCCCTCTCCTCCACACCCAGAGGCTCTCTCTCTCTCAAAAAAAAAAAAAAAAAAATCCAGGCACAAACCTATACATATATGGTCACCTGATTTTATGACAAAGGTGACCATGCATAGCAGTAGACAATGTACTGTCCTTTTTTTTTTTTTTTTAAGATTTACTTATTTATTTTAGAGAGAGAGAACAGGGGAGAGGGATAGAGGGAGAGGGAAAAGAGAATTTCAACCTGACTACCTGATGAGTGCAGAGCTGACCTCAGGACCCTGAGATCAGATCTGAGCTGAAACCAAGAGTCCGGTGCTTAACTGACTGCACCACCCAGGCGTTCCACTATCTTCTTTTTAATAAATGGTGCTAGATTAACTGCATATCAGTATGAGGAAATGTTTTGACCATTATCTCACTGTACAAACAAAAGTCAATTCCTGACAGATTATAGGTCTAAATGTGAAAAGTTAAAAAAAAAAGGGTAGGAGAATTTAGGAGAAAATTTCATGATGCTGGTGTAGATTAAAACAAACAAAACCCAAAATCAATATTAATATTTAAATAATTAGATTACTATAAAATAAAATATGCCTGTTTATCAAAAGAAACCATTCATAAAAGTGTAAAGGCAAGCCCCAGGGTAGAGGAAGAAATTTTCAATACCTTTATCTAAAAAGGACTAGTATGAGAATATATAAAGAAAACCTACAGATCAATAAGAGAATGTCAGGAAACCAAACAGGAAAATGGGCAAAAAACTATCACTTTATACCAAGGAGGATATGCAAATGGTCAATAAGCACAGAAAACTTATTTTAACTTCATTATTCAATAAAAAATTGCAAATTAAAATAAATAACTTCTTCACAACTACTATAAAATTCAAATGAAAATAACAGATGATTCCAAGTCTTAGTGATAATGGAGATTTATAAAGCACACTTAAGTTGTATCCTTATAATTGTTTCACTTTTGTGTATGTACATTACATTTTAATAAAAATTTAATTAAAAATAATTGCCCATTTATAAAACTCTAAGCAAACTAGGGGTGTGGGGGTAGGAGGTAACTGCTTTAACCCTATTAGGGATACCTAGTGATAACACAATAAGCACCATCTTTAATGGTAAAATATAGAAAAATTTTCCTCTCAGAGCTAGATCACTACATCTATTTGATGACTTATTAGAGGTCACAGCTCATCAAAAAAGTCTTCAGAAAGGAAAAAGAAAGGAAGGAGAGAAGGAAAAAATAAAACTTATAGAAAATACACAAAAATCTATAGACAAACTATTGGCATTAATTTGAAAATTTATAAAGTTTACTAGACAGAATGTAAATTTTAGTTTTTTAACATATAAAAAAGTCTTCGAATAAATTTTTAAAATTAGACAACACAATATTTCTAATTATCCAATTACACAAGCAAAATATTCGAATGGGCAAAGGAGCCAAGAATATGTTCTCAATCTCACAACATACAAGGGAATCAAATTAAAACCTCAAGAAAATACACACAAATCAATCAGAATGACTGCAGTTAAAAAAGACTGACAAAATACGTGGAAAAGACAGTTTCTAGCAGCTCTGGAAGTAAAAGCCAAAAAGTGGACATAATCCAAATATCAAACAGATTGTAGAAAGAACGGATAGATGAATCGGGGCATACCTACTAAGGAACTGGTATAGAGAGAGAATTCTAGTAGTGAAGAGGCTTCAACTCTACCAGTCACTTTTTATTACTGGGTTTATTAGTGGTTAATGGGTATGTGAGCATTCGCGATGTTTTCCGTTAAACAATTTTGTATTTAAAACTTCAAATAATTTTTTAGGGAGCCTTACCAAAATATGTAAATACAATATATATTTATAGCTTCCAAAACGGCAAGCAAAATACAAACTAAGCAAACAAAAATTGGGTGTTTAAATTAAAACTTCATAATTCCAACAGGAAACAAAACGAGAGAGAGAGAGAGAGGGAGAGAGGGAGGGAGGGAGGGAGGGAGGGAGGGAGGGAGGGAGGGAGGGAGGGAGGGAGGAAATTTTGCCTTTTGAAGGTAGTTGCTGAAAAATACCATGGTTGTATTTTCCTTTTTAATGCTGTATGTAATGATTTATTTATTAACGTGGAAATATATCCGTGGAATACTATTCTGTGAGAAAAGCACATAACCAAACTCCTAGTATTTTGTAAACAGGGTGCTTCTTCTTTTATAGCCAGAAAATCAACAATAAAGATACTGTCATTGAGAATACAGATCAACACCTATGGCTTCAAAAACCTTCCTGCCCGGGCGCCTGGGTGGCTCAGTCGGTTCAGCATCTGCCTTCAGCTCAGGTCATGATCCCAGAGTCCTGGGATTGAGCCCCACATTGGGCTCCTCACTCAGCGGGGAGCCTACTTCATCCTCTCCCTCTGCCTCTTACCCTGTTTGTGTACTCTCTCTCTCTTTCTGTCAAATAAATAAATAAAAATCTTTAAAAAAAAAGAAAGAAAAGAAAAGAAAAAAGAAAAGAAAAAAGAAAACCTTCCTGCCCACCCTCACTTCAGTCCATCCCAAGCAAAGAACAGGATCAGATACCCCAGTCCAATTTGCTAGTACTGGTTACAGACTATTTGCTTCTCCCTGAGTCTTGCAATTTTTTTGATTTTCCATATTTTCCTCATATTTGGCCTTATGATAGTTTTTGCTTCTCTCTTTTTTGCTGGATTTCTGTGTCTAAACTCTAGTGTGTGTAGACATTTGCCACTCACTAGACCTCCCTAGTTTAGGCAGATTCCAGGTCTCCCCTCTGTCCCGAATCTCTAAGACATATGTAGACAGTTTTTCACAGCTCTCATTTCCACCCCCTTGCCACCACCAGCCCCCTTAAAGTCACTTAAAAGACACCGAATATTTCTTATTGCTCCCCTTTCAGAGACACAATACAATAGTCAACCACACGGTGTATTTATGATTTCCAATTTTTTTCACTGATATACACCGCATATACGTGTAGTTACATAAGAAAAAAAAAATCTATGACAAATGTTGATAAGAAAGAATTGAATTTGAACTCTGTTTCTTTTGTGATCTGAGCTAATGTTCCCCCGGTAGAAATACAGCATTATCTGGCAGAGGTCTTTTGGGGTTCGGATTATGGGTCCAAACAAATCACAGCGCAATCCATCACGTCCACACCCAGTCAGCTTTGGGTTGACTCGCTCGATTGTCCTTGAAGATGCTGTTGCATACTTTTATTTTTATTCCAGCCATTATGGAAAACGTGCGTTGTATGGTGTAGGCAATCACATTTACTAGAAAATGCCCTTGGCTTGCTTGCTTATTATGTGCACGGAGGGGAGGGAAGGAAAAAAAAATCTCACTAGTTATTTCCCTCAACCTTGAAAAGGAAAACAAAATTAATCTATAGGAACTTCTTTCAATAGATTTCCCTGTACAAAATTCAGTGTCATGTATTTGGCTACTACGAGGAAGTCTGACCAGGACTGAGCGTGTGTAATGCATCCGTAGTAGAGTCAAGTTGAGTTAAGATCTCAGGAGCTGTGTCTAGCCCAAATTTCAAATATGCTTATTATGGCTTGCTCAAATCCCATGTGCTGTGGGGTATGATAATTCCTGAAAAAGCAGTTCTTCTGGCAGATTAAGAGAACAGTTTGCTTTTGCCTCAGGCCATTAACATTTTAATAAAACGGTCGTCAACTGTGATAACAATTCATCTTTAGGGGACTTTATCTATTATTAACCTTATTAAATAACAAGTTTATTATTGCTGACATGTAGATTTTCCAGCCTTCATCAAGCATGCTTCTCACTCCAGCTCTCTTTCACTCTCTCTCTTTAAAAATTTAGTTCAATTAAGCTGAATTTCTGTGCCAAGTGCATATTTACAAGTTTGTTGGTTTGTTTTCCTTTGGAGCGATTTGAAAATTATTCTCATTTCCAATAATAGTTGATTAAGCTAAACACATTTTATGCGCTTTGTTGAGGACCACAATCTGTTAAGCAGGAATAATTTACTACTTTGATTTTAGTGAAAGATGCAGTTGTCAGTCTTAAGAAAATTTTATTTTAGGGAAGAACAGGCAGTCAAAAGATACAAGTTAAATTTTATTGTCATGTAGCAAGGAGGTGTTATAATTTGCAATTATGTTCCCTACCAACAGCATCATGTCGAATATACTTTATTCAAATATTATAAACCCCCTATTTAATCTATGATTGGCAAAGGAAGATAAATCCACCACTAATGTTTTAAAATGCATGAAGAACAAAACAAAATACAGGACGGTGATGGTCCAGGATGAGTCTGGGGAACTCAAAATGATCCATTCTAATACTAGTCAAGGACTAGACAAAGCGAGGCAACAGAGTGTAGGATTAAAAAAAAATGTCTGGAATCAGTTTTAAAGTACAGAAAGTCATAAATGTTTTAAAGCAAAAAGAAGTCAGGAAGGATGCTCTGATCAGTTTATGTCAAACAGGGGAAAAACTCATTAGATTGGGGTTAATTTTAAACAACTCTGCAGCAGTGTCCCGAAGCAGTTTTGTTATAAGTTTAGGAGGCAGGTAAATTCTATTGACGACAGCCACAAGAGGCTACCCAAGAGATGGTGAGGACCTCAACTTGGCAAAAAAGGTGGCAAGAAGACATGTGAGATATACAATAGTCATTTCTGGAGAATGTTCAAAGGGACTGGATGGAGGGTGAAAGATGCTTATGAGAAAAACAAATCTGAGATTTCCAGTTTGAACAGCTAATTGATGATGTCCTCCACCATCACTCATGACAGAAAAACAAAGATACATGTTATAGTGAAAAGACACTGAGTTCTACTGGCATCTGTATAGTTTTGAAGTCTGTGGGTGACATTGAGGTGCATCAACAAGGTTTCCAGAGAGCTAGGAAAACAAAACAAAGCTGCCTTGTACATTCACATTTCCAGGACTAAGCAAACCTCACCTTTTGGGTTAAAAAATACATATATGTACTGGAGTCTATATAGGACAAAACATTTTCCTAACTCCTACTCACTTTGTATTTGTACTTTCTAGAACTATCTCTGATAACAGCTTTCTTTATTCCCATACTCACTGACCCATTCAGAACTTTGTCTCGCACGGTCTGTTATCACAACCACTTGGCTGGTCATCCTGCTTTCAGTTTTATCCCTGACAGTTAACGTCTGCTGCACAGCTATCTGAATCACTTGTATGGAATATGTTCATTACGACAATGAGTTCGGTTAGTGGCGCAATGGGACATAACACCTCCTTTACAGGAGATTGATTTTGTAATATATTCGTACTGTCCTCAAGTAAAATTGACCGATATTTTAACTCATCAATACACTTGATTTCAAAACCAATCAGTAAAAATAATAAAGATGAAAAAAAAGTAAACTGTGATAAAATAATGTATATTTCAATATGAAAATGTTCAGGCACTGATCAATATCAGACACCAACCAGAAGACATAATAAAGTAAACTACTGCTTATATCTTTATGTAGAATCTCAACGGATAAACAAATGGGGTCCAGTGCAGTTATGCGGGCTGGTGGAGCACTGCCACTGATGATATCATTTCCTTCATGCATATAAGACCTTTAGTAAAGTTGCCAATGCAATGAAAAGTCTTTTATTTGCATTGTAGTTGTATTTCTGGAAAATGTGATGTATGTTACAGCAAACAGTATGGCGCAGAAGTATAAAATAGATTAAAGGTGCAGTTTCCAAGCATTCTAATTCAGGTATAATTTATTTTTTCTGAAAGATTACTTGAGAGAGAGAGAGACAGAGAGAGAGCACACTCATGCACACAGAGGGAGAGGGAAAGAGGGAAGCAGTCTCCCTGCTGAGCAGGGAGCCAGACGTGGGGCTGGATCCCAGGAGCCTGAGATCATGACCTGAACCGAAGGCAGATGCTTAACCAACTGAACCACCCAGGTGCCCCAATTCAGCTATAATTTAAATGAATGTTCAACGTGACATTTCTTTTCTTTTCTTTTTTTTTAAGATTTTATTTATTTGACAGAGAGAGAGACAGTGAGAGAGGGAACACAAACAGGGGGAGAGGGAGAGGAAGAAGCAGGCTCCCAGCAGAGCAGGGAGCCCGATGCGGGGCTCAATCCCAGGACTCTGGGATCACGCCCTGAGCCAAAGGCAGACACTTAATGACTGAGCCACCTAGGCGCCCCCCCCAACGTGACATTTCAAAGTTGCATGAAGGGAAGAGAAAATTCCTCATTACATAGAAAAGTCCCACATATTGCAGGGGAGTACGATGTCCTACTAGATACCAGGAGTGCCTCCTAGGTGATATAATAATCTAAAAATTGCTCTCCAAAGGGTCATATGGCCCTTTCAAAGGTTCTATGTGCTGTAGGATTAGATTGGTAAGTACTGAGATTTGAAGAAATGGTGGTAGAAAACTTTCCAAATTTGGTGAAAGATATAACTTTATAAATCAAGAAGCTCAGCAAATCTAAACAGGTTAATTTCAAAGAAACCCATGCCTAGATACTTCATGATTAGACTATTAAATATCAAAGATTAAGCATGGAAACCAGCTTGAGAAAATATGATACATTACGTACAGGGAAACAGAGATTAAAGTAATTGTAGATTTATCATCAGAAGACAGTGAAGCGTATCTTTAAAGGACTATTTGTAAAAGGGTCAAAGCATAATTCTATACCCATATGAAATATCCACTGGGAATGAAATCAAAAGACACATTCGAAGTAAAAGTAGGGGAACTTGTCACCAGCTGACATGGTTTATAAAGACTGATTAAAAGAAATTTCATAGACTGAAGGAAAAGGATCCCAGAGACAATCTAGGATTTTCAGAACTTAAGAGAGAGGATCAAAAACAGTAAATATGTGGGCAAATGTAAAAGACTAACTTCAACTCTTTAGTTTTAAAAATTCTATATAAGTATTTAAAACAAGATTATACCAGTATCTGGTTGAGTTGCCAAAATACATGGAGTTAAACAATATAAAAATTTTAACACAAAGGAGAGTGGGTACAGAGACTTTTGCTAGGTTTCTATATGTATGTGATGTGGTACAATTTTAAGTAGACTCTGAAAGATTAGACATGTATATCATATTGCCTAGATCAATCAATAGAAACTAATGCAGAGAAATAGAACCCCAAAAGTCAACAGGCAAATTAAAATATTTTAAAATATTCAAATAATCCAAGAGAGAGAAGGAAAATGGGAAGTGAAAGGAAGAAAAACAGAAGAGAAAAACAAAAAATGAAACATTAAAATAGTGCACTTGAATAGAAGCAAGTAATTGCTACCTATCAGAAAAATTTCAGAAAACAAAAAAACAGAATTATTAGTTGATCCAGTGATTCCACCTCTGGGCATACACACACAAAAAAAATTGAAAGTGAGGACTCGAACAGATATGTGTATACTCGTGTTCACAGCAGTGTTATTCACAAGAGCCAAAAAAAGTGGAAACAATCCAAGTGTCCATAGATGGATGCATGGATAAGCCAACTGGGGTATACGCACACCATGTCAGATTACCGGCCTTAAAAGGAAGGAAATTCTGATGTATGCCACAACATGGATGAATGCAGAGGACACGATACTAAGTGAAATAACCCAATCATCAAAAGATAAGTATTATACTTATATAAAGTACTTGGAATAGTCAAATTCACAGAGAGAGGAAGTAGAAGGGGAGTGGCCAGGGGCAGAGGGTAGGGGGAATGAGAAGTTGCTGCTCGATGGGTTTTACAAGATAGAAAGAGTTCTGGTTGCACAACAGTGTGAATGTACTTATTACTCAAGTGCACTTAAAAATGGTGAAGATGGTAAGTTTAATGTGATGTGTATTTTCCCACAATTTCAAAAAAATCTCTTCCAACTCATAATAAGGATACAAACAACCCAAAATGGTGAAAATATTTGAATGGAGACTTCACAGATGAAGACACATACATGGCCAAAGAATATCCACAGCATCAATAGTCACCAGAAAAATGCAAATTCAAGCCATATAAAATATCACCACGTCCCATTATAATGGCCCAAATTAAAAATACCAAGTACTGGAGAGGGTATGGAAGTCCCATGAAAATGTAAGATGATACAAATAACTTAGAAAACTGGTTTTTTTTTCTTAAAAAGTTAAAGATACACCTGCTCTCTTCTTCAAGATATTTCCAAAATATATGTTTGCCCACGCAAAGACCATGACATTGAAATTTATATACTGTGTGTATTGTTAAAAGTAATAAATACTTACTAATATGCATCTTTATATATCCATACATATTTTGTTGTAAATTTTCCTCTTAGCACTTAAAATACTGTTTTGGGTGAAATAACTACACTGTACCACACTCATATTAAGTTTTTAAATGGTAACTTGTTGTATAAAATTAGAGTTGCAAAAAATTAATACCATTTATTGAAGGCCTACTATATACTACATCTCTTACATACGCAGTACCATTTAATCCCTTCATTAAACTATACTTGGCTAAAATTAATTGAACAGTTGCTATTTGGTAAACACTTTATTTTTTTTTTTAAGATTTTATTTATTTATTTGACAGAGAGAGAGACAGCCAGCTAGGGAGGGAACACAAGCAGGGGGAGTGGGAGAGGAAGAAGCAGGCTCCTAGTGGAGGAGCCTGATGTGGGGCTTGATCCCAGAACGCCAGGATCACGCCCTGAGCCGAAGGCAGACGCTTAACGACTGAGCCACCCAGGCGCCCCTGGTAAACACTTTAAACAGGAAATTTGATGTAAATGTTTCCATTGTCCTCATTTGACTTGTCTTATATATAAAGAACCAATTACGCACTTAAAAGCTGACAGTCCAAAGTAAAGTTGCTCAGAAGCATTTAGACCAGTGGTTCTCATTTGGGGACAGTTTTGTCCCCCAGGGGACCCATGGCAACCTCTGGAGACATTCTCTGGTTATCACAACTGGTGGAATACTACTGGCATCTAGTGGGTAGAGGCCAGGAATGCTGCTGAATGTCCTACATCACAGAGGACTGTCTCCTACAGCAGAGAATTAACCAGCTCAAAATGTCAATCGTGCCACTTAGTTTGAGAAATCCTACACTGGACCCATAATCCAAAACCCTCATCTCCACTAGGATTATAACTTACTCACTTGTTCTGCCCCAGTCCCATCCTCCTTTGCATGATTGTATGGACATGGCACAACGAAGAAAGAGAAAGGAAGATGGGGTCTCCCTATACCTTCCCTATTCCAGGAGGCTGCCCTCATACAACCCCCCTGGAATCTTCCTGCTTTAGTCCCTTCTCCCATCGATGGTGTGGCATATATGGCACTTCTCCTATGATGGCTACATATCCCGCTACAAATCCTCTGTGTGAATACTGGGATTCGGGTATACACCAAGGAGAGGCTGTCTGACTCTTTTAGCATCTTACGATGGCCCTGCTTGCTTTGCACACCCCACTCCTCTTTGCAATTTGACCGTCAGCCCCCTGCAAGTGGCCTCCATCACACCTTCTCTTTGTGCCCTAACCATTAAGAGAGTTAATAAAATGTAGAGCCCTAACAAGTGTAAGAACAGGAAATGGGAGGTTGGCTACAAATTTAAATCTAGAGTGTTCAATCTGAACCATTAACTCATATTCCATTTTCTCTCCTGTCCAGTCAAAATAGCCTTGATATCCTTTTTGGTTAATCTAGTACTGACTTCACTTTTTGTCAGGGTGACAGCAGCGATAACGGACTTGAAGGTGGAACAGAATATCCTAGGTCAAGATGTCGCTTACTTCAAATTTTTATACGGACAAGTCCTCAGGGTTGGAAGATAATTTTCTTGAATGAACTATTAGAAAGTCTGTGTTCCAAGCAGCTCTTGGCTTTCTCCAGAACTCCAAAGCCACAGAATAAAATAGTAATCTTCTGTAATAGAACACTGCCTCCACCTGCGGTTAGAAAGACATTCACAACAAGAACCCCACTCCTAAAAAAAAAAAAAAAAATTTCTCTAGCAAAGAGCTTGGAAGAGAATGGTTTATTTAGAAGACAACAACGAATTCTGAGTCGAATTTATGCATCTCCATGCTCCAGCACAACTTCTAGAAACAGATAATAAGAACTAAATTTCTATATTGTAATTGATAGATCATATGTAAGTGTGTTATTGCTCAGGTTTGGCTTAAATAGAAATTGAAGTGAAGTTCCTAGGTCTCATCTGAAATATCCCTGCCTGTGTTCATTCTGTATTATCCTCATGAAATTATCTTTACTCCATTTCTCCTTACATTTCTCAGTGATTGACCTACAAGTCTCATTAGCGTTGTTTCCATGGCTTGGTCTTTGGTCTCTCACATCATTGTAGACACAAGACCTGTGAGAAGGTAGCATGAACTTTTGAATGGCGCTTTTTTATTCAATTCATGTTGCTCTCAAATGTTTATGCTTTTCATTACTCCTGGGTTGTCAAAAACTGGACATTAGTGAATTCACAAAGGGGAAGTCTAGAAAATAAAGGAAAGAAAGCTGAAAGCCCAGGAAAGACTTGAAATAAAGTAACAGTAGTTTTTTTCTCATTTTGAAATGTTTTCTTTCCTTCTGACTTGAAATTTACCCTTTTAGGATGGTACAACTTCAGTGGGATAGTGGGAATAACCTAAAGTGAGAGAGGAAAATTAAATTCCCTATCTGGCTACACCCAAGTCTTATTGGCAGTTGAACAGTCAGAAAGCACAGATGAAGGATTTCTAAGATGGGCACAGAATGATCACAATGGGGTGTGTAATTCAAGAAGGGCAACTACTGAAAGCTTAAATAAGCTTGGAACAATCTCCTTGATACAACATCTATTACTTTGACAGCCAATACTGACATCCCAGTAGCAACCTGCCCACCTGGTGCCCCAATCTGGGTTTCTACTACCAATAAAGTGCTACCTGCAGAAATGACTGATTCTAAGACTAGAGTAGGAAATACACATGATACTCCTGGACCATCTTATAGTGTCAGAAAGTTAGAATGTGCTAAAAAACAAATAAAAAACAGAATGAAACAAAAATTCCACAATAACCCAAGTGTATCAGAGGAACACAGGAACCAACTGTGAAAGAGCTCCCAACAGGTGTTCCTGGGGGGCTCAGTTGGTTGAGTGTCCGACTTTTGGTTTCAGCTCAGGTCACGATCTCGAGGTTGTGAGATCGAGCCCTGGCACAGGCTCCGAGCTCAGTGCAGAGTCTGCTTCAGATTCTTTCCCTCTCCCTCTGCCCCTCTCCCCTGTGCCCATTAACTCCCTCCCTCTCTCTCTCTCTCTCTTAAATAAATAATCAGAAAGAAAGAAAGAACTCCCAAAGGCCAATGCCAGAATAATTAGAGCAACAAAATAACAGTAATATTGGATTTTAACCCACAAACTAAATAAATATCCATGAGTCCATACTTATATAAATAAATTATTGAATAAATAGGGAGAATAGATCAATATTCTCATGTAGAAGAATTCCAAATAATATATGTAGCTCTTTCACACATAAGGAGATAGAAGATAACTCCTCATTCTTTAAGCGTGAGCTGTGCGCAGTGACTTTCTTCCCAAGAGCGAAGTTTGGAAAGAAAGGAGAAAAAAGAGTAACTTAATAGTGGAAAATTTGAAGACCACTACCTCAAACCAGGTGATCACAGTCAACATCAATAGTGACAAGTTATATTGATAGCATTTACACTTGATTTGATGTGATAAGAACAGCATCTGACCGCTGTGGATTTCCTCCCCAAAACCCATAAGCCAGTCTAATCACAAGAAAAACATCAGAGAACTCCCAGCTGAGGGACATCCTACCAAGTCCCTGACCAACTCTTCTCAAAACTGTCAATTAAAAATAAGAAAAGTCTGAAAAACTGTCACAACCAAGCCTAAGGAGACATGACAACCAAATGCAGTGTGGTACCTGGGTGAGATCCTAAGACAGAAAAAGAACATTAGGGGGAAACTGGGGAAATCTTCATAAATTATAGACCTTAGTTAATATTAATGTATCAATATTGGCTCATGAATTGTAATAAATGTAATTAATATGTTTATGTAAGATGTTAATAGGGGAAACTAACTATGGGGCATATAAGAACTCTCCATAGAATCTTCAAAATGATTCTCTAAATCTAAAACTTCTTAAGATGAAAAGGCTATTTTAAAAAACAATAAACATTCTCATTTGAATTTGCTATATGCTTGCAAAAGTGAGATTGACCTTAGGCAGAGACAAACATAGGAAAGTTGTATGAAATGTCAAATTGACCACCTGCATTCTTGCTCCAGAACACAATTAGTCTAAGCTTGGTATCCATATCTCAAGCACCATTCGCTAACAGGCCTGTTGTTACCAGTTATCAGACTCCTCTTTCCATTCCACATCCCCATCCCACACACCGGCCCTTCCCAAGTTAATCTAATAAGCAAATCTATGGTAACAGAAAAAGTAAAAGAATAATTGTCAGTACACATAGCAACATGGCAACTGTGGTCATCCGGAGGCAAGACACTCTCCTCCCTTATTGACTCTCATAGTGGGGTTGTCAGACAAGAGAGGGGAGGGGTTGGTTCAGCAGCAGATGCATATCAGGCGATGCTTGGTGTCTGTTCCCTTATATATAGCTGTGCACCTAAAGTAGTCCGCCTTTCTGGAAAGGCAATGGGAAGTCAGTCACTAAATTTCCCATAATACAGAGGACCAGCCAGTAAGAACGCCTAGAAATAGCCATGAAAAAGACCAAATGACATTAGTCTTCAGGAGACAGTGTCATAGACCTTTCCTATTTCACAGGCTTTAGTCTACCTGGGAGTTCACTGCTGGGTGTGTGCTTTCTATTAAGTTCTTCTGTGAAATCATGTCATTTTCTACTTCCTCTATAAGGCCTATGACAAAAACAGCCTCATGGATGAGCATCGTATTAATACACTAGGGAGAAACGGTATTCAAAGCACTCTATGAAATACCAGGGCTGAGTTACAGCGGCTTTTGTGCAGCAGGCATACCTCATCCATTTCATCTCTAGCTAGTTATTCCAGTAGCTGCCTCTTAAAAAATCATTTAAATCAAACCACACTTCCCTTTACAGACAGACGAAATCACTTGCAGCTAATCCATCTCCTACTTTATTGCCCATAGAAATGAAGAACAGGTTGCACAAGCTCGGTGGCTGGAAGACAGCAGTCATCCGTTTCCGTATAGTATACAAGTTTGATCGTGTTTGCCTAATTATCCCATTAACCTGTACCTAAAGATCCAATTATTCCAGCTGTGGGTGATTGAATAAAGGGCAATTGCAACAGATACCAGGCAGGGGACATGTGCATTCCTCATCTGTAAAGTTTGTAATTGCTGGTTCAGTCTTTCACCAAGAAATTCCTAGGGCAGCACAGATAACTAAAGTGTTTTCAAAGTGCAGTTTCTAAACTGGCAAATATTCATTTAAATTCTAAATGTTTATTATGAATCAAAGAACTCCTCCTTCTTAAGTTCACATTTGTGCTATTCCCAACACTTCCCGCAAAGGATTTTTAAAAATCAAGCCTACAGAACCAAATTCTGCTTAAGCATTGTTTCTCCAACTCGGGTAGCTGTCATCAGATAAATGGAGGTCTCTAATTCAAGATAGGCTGCATGAACCAATGATCTAGGCTTTCTTTGGGTGTGATTAAATGTGTGCAAATTATTTATTAAAGTGTCATTTTCCTATAAAAACAAGTCTATATTAAATAGCTAGCATAAACATTTAGTTATGGTTTCTGATCTCCAAGGACCCTCAATGCCGGCCACAAATCCTTACATTTTTTTCCAGTTAGGTCCCCCACAGAAACTCACCAGCTTTTTGTTCCGTCATCTTAAATATCAAATCCCACCATCTCTACAGTAAGTCTGAGCAGGTGAGCTTATCCAACCTCATAGTGAAATAGATACCATCATCCAAAGGCCACAACATGGCCTTCAACCACACCCAATGTCTCCTCCTTGCACCTTTCATCAAAGACCAATTCATTACCTAAATCTCAATCTCTCTTATCCTCCAAGAGACCTCATCAGGCCATTGATTATCTTCTCATTCCTATATCTTCTGCCACTACTTCTCCCACTCTATCAGCTTCTTCCCATTAACATTTATATCTGCTCAAGACATTGCTATCTTTAAAAAGAATTGTTCAGCTGACATTCTCCCCCCCCCCCAGCAATCTCACTGTCACTCTCTTCGTTTTTACAGCCCTACTTCCTACATGGGCACACCTCCTCATGCTGGATCCACTCTAACGGAGTTCTGCTTATGCAGCTCCACCAAAATGGATGTTGTCAAGGTCACCAGTTGATCTCCATGTTGATAAATCAATAGTCAGTTGTTAATATTGATTTTGCCTCTATTGGTCATTACCTTTCTCTCCTCTTTTCTTGGCTTATGTGACTCTTCATTTTTATTCCTCCTTCTTTTCTGTCTCCTCTTGTCATTGACCTCTTCTTCCCAGATATCCACATGGTACATTCCCTCACTTTCTTAAGGTTATTATGCAAATTTTACCTACCCAATAAAAGGTTCCTTTCATCACCTTATTTAAAATTGCAAATTTCCTACAGAAAATAACAAGTGTTGATGATGATGTGGAGCAATTGGAACACTTATACACTATTTGTGGGAAAGTAAAATGGTATATAGCCACTATGAAAAACAGTATGGAGCTTTCTCAAAAAATAAAAACAGAATTACCATAAGATGCACTCCCGGGCATACTGAAAGCAGGGACTAAAACAGATATTTGTACACCCACATTCACAGCAGCACTGTTTACAATAGCCAAAAGGTGGGAAACACCTCGAATGTGCATTGATGGATGAACAAACAAAACATGATGTATTCATACAATGGAATATTATTCAGTCTTATAAGTAAGGACATTTTGACACAGGCTACAACAACCTAGAGGATATTATGCTAAAATAAGCCAGTCACAAAAAGATAAATGCTGTAGGATTCCACTTATATCAGGCATCTAGAGTAGTCAACTTTATAGAGACAGAAAGTAGAATGGTGATTATCAAGGGTCAGGGGAGAGAAGAACAGAGAGTTGTTGCTTAATGGATATAAAGTTTGCAGTTTTTCAAGATGAAGTGTGTTCTGGAAATTGGTTGCACAACAGCGTGAATGTACTTGACACCATTGAACTACATACTTAAAAATGGTCAAGATGGTAAGCTTTATATTATGTATATTTTGCAATGACTAAAAATTTTAAAATTACAGATTTCCCTTTCCTGCTCTTTTTTTCCCTAGAGCATTTATTACCAACTAATATGTATTTTACTTGTATATTTTATTGTCTGTCTCTCCCCACTAGAATGAGGGCAGGGATTTTCATACGTTTGGTATACTGATGTATCTCCATTGCCCGAAACAGTGTCTTGCATATATTAGGTGTTCAAGTATTTTTTGAATTTTGAATGATTTCATAAATTTTGTTGGAGTTTTTTCTGTGCTTTCCCTAAATATCAATTCAATTCTGTCATATGTCCTCTCAACATCTCAATCTGTTTGATCTCAATGGGAGATCTCATTCATTTTAATTACTAACCACAAGTTTATACCTCTAAAAAATGTATTTAGATTTCTACAATTTAGATTTCTCTTTTGGGATTTGTACCGTTATGTCTACTAAATACCTACATTTGGCCTATGTCCCACTCACCTCAAAGTCAATAGCTCTAAAATAGAGCACATCTTCTCCCTCAAATCATTTCCCCTTTCTGTGTTCTTTTGCAACAAATTTACTCAGTTTCCAAGACAGCAACCTGACATTCATCATTGACTCCTCATTCTTTCCTATTTTCCACATAAAATCATATGAAACCCTATAATTTATACCTCTAATTATTAATTGAGTTTGATCATTTTAGTCGTTTCAAGTTTTGAGCTACTGCTGGTAAGGCTGCTATGAAATTCTTATGCATTTTTTTTTGATGAAGAAACAAATGAATTTTTGAGGATATATAAATAAGACCAGAATTTCTTTGTCATTAGATATCTATATATTTGGTTTTAGTAGCCAACATGTTTGTACCAAATTACACTCCCTCCAGCACTATATGGGAATTCCAATTGGTCTATATCATTTCAACATTTGGTATCATCAGTCTTTTTAATTTTTGCTATTCTGGCAGGCACATAATAGTATCACTTTGTGGTTTTATTTGTACTTTCCCGAATAACTAATAATATCAAGCAACTTTTGATATGTCTGGGGACCGTTTGTATATGTGGACATTTTGTAAAGTGCTTGTTCAAATTTTGCCCCCTTTTTTTTTACAGAGTGTGACCTATATTTTCCTTAATGATTTACAGAAGTTTTTAAATATTCTAGATGCAAATTCTTTATGCACTATATGAATACTAATATAGTCTCCCATTCTATTGTTGCTTTTTCATTCTTAGTGATGGATTTAATGAACAAGGGTTCTTAATTCTAGTGTAATCTATTTATCAATTTTTTCTTTTCTTGTCAGATTTTTTGTGTACTGTTAAATAAAATTTTGATTATCCTAAAATTTGAAGATATTCTTCTGTTTTATCATCTAGAACCTTTATGTCTTCTATTTCCATATACATCTACAATCTACCTAGAATTGATTTTTTATATGGTGTGAGGAAGGGGTAAAGTTTATTTTTTCCATATAAATAACCAATTGTCCCCCTTTTTTCTAGGATTTATCCTCAGATTATGTTGACTTCCATTTTTTTCTAACTTTATACAAATATCAAACTGTCATACTAGCTTTATAATAAATTTGACAACTAGCAGTATAATTCTTTCAAATACGTTGTATTTATTTAAAATTATTTTGGTTATTCTTGGTTCTTTGAAATTCTGAATAAACGTTAGAATCTGCTTATAAATTTCTGTAAGCGTTTGCTTGGATTTTGCTTGTGGTTGCATTAAGTCTATAGATCAATGTGTGGAAATTTGACATACTTCAATATTGAGTCTCCTAATCCACGAGTATGGTATGTTCCTTGATTTATTTAGGTTTTTAAAAATATATATCAATAATGTTTTATAGTTTCCTGTGTAGAATTTTGAACACCTTTCAATAGATTTATTCCTTGTATTTGACATATCTTTGTTATCATCAAATATTATTTAATTTTATTCTTTAATTTTTTAGACTATAAAAATGCTTTGGTTTTACATTGCTAAATTTACATTTTTCATTCTAATAGGTTATCTGTAGATTTTTTTCAGGTGATTTTCTACAATTATGTTTTCTATGAATAACATAGAAATAAGCCTTAAATTTTTTTTCTCGACTTACTGTACTGATACTTATAGTAAAATGTTGACTAGAAGTTTTGGTATCAAGCATCCTTGCTTCTAATTTCAGAATAGTTTCCTTGAATGGAAAATCCTCACAGAAGATAAGATTGAGTGCCTCTCAAAGCATGTCCCCTCTTTCTAGGATATTAAAACCTCAAATCCTGGATATCTTGATAACTCTTTAGTGCCTTCATACGGATAATTGTTCTATTTTATCCAGCTTGCTTAGCTGTTCTTAGCAAGAAATTTGGCCAAACATAAGCTATTCCACAATTACTGGAAGCAAGAATACTTACTCCAAAAGAAACCATTCTTCATTTTGCCTTTCTGGACATTTTAAACACAGGCTAGAGAGAATTTTTCATTGAAAATGTATGACAATTGTTTCACACCATTTTAAATTTCAATTTAATTTATATCAATAAGTATACTGAATTTCTGTGAAGAAATTTTGCTGAGAATTGGTTCATAAGCTATCTAGAAATCTGCTCCCCATGTTCCATCCATGAACACAAAGCAGGCTTTATCTTTCTTCTCTTTTCTTTCTTTCTTTCTTTCTTTCTTTCTTTCTTTCTTTCTTTCTTTTTTTTTTTTTTTTTTTTTTTGAGAGAGAGAGAAAGAGGGCACAGGGGTGAGGAGGGGCAGAGGGAGGGGGAGAGGGGCAGGGAGAGAGAGAATCTTAAGCAGGCTCCATGCCCAGTGTGGAGCCCAACATGGGGCTCAGTCTCACAATAAGCCAATCAAGAATCTGAAACTTAAGTGACTGTGCCATCCAGGTGCCCTATAGAGCAGTTTTTAAAGATTGCTATACATTTTTTACTGAATCTGATAGCAAGGAAGTACACATTCCATTTTTGTCATCACCAGTATTATAAAATGTTGACTGTCTTGGATAAGTTATACATCACAAATTGAAAATAAAACCACTATGGTTTTATTTTAAAAAAGAAAGAAAAAAGAAAATGCCACTACATTAAGCCTGAATCCTTTGTTATAATCAAAGCATCCTTTTGGTGCTCATTGATCTGCCACCTCATAAAGATATATAATACTACGAGAAGACTTTTAAAATGATTTTCTAGGAATTGCCTGACTCCCTGTATGAAAGAATAATAGGAAGTGGTGTGCCCAGCCATAATATTACTAGATTTTGTTAATCTACTTCTCCAGAGAGCCCCAGTATCCACATATGCCATCTGAAAGTACGTGAACCTTATCCAGATCAATAGTCCATTTATGCACAGAAGATGGAGAGAATAAAATATGGTATCATATACTTTAAACTCAAAAGCAGTGTATATTCATATAACACTTGAGTTTATAAGGCAGCTTCACACATTATTATTGAATTGTTTTTTGACCATTACCCTATAAGATACATTTGACAATAATAATAAAAACTAACTTTGATTGAGTACAGCGTCCTTCTACTACAGTATGTGTTTTTATAATACTAGTTGCTCTTAGGCAATTTATAAGTACAGGAACAATATCATTATAACATTATACATGGTAGTATTTGTGTTGGTTCTAGTTTCTAGGTCATAAATAAGACCAGGAGTAGCAGAATGATAACTATAATCAGAAGGAACGGCACATAAACTAGAAAAGACAAAACAATTGCAAAAAAGAAGAAGAAAGTCAAAAGACTCATTTTACCACATTTCAAAACTTACTATAAAGCCATGGTAACCAAGATGTCATGGTATTGTTAAAGGCTAGGCAAATAGATCAGTGGAACAGAACACTGTGGCCAGAAAGAGACAAACACAAATACAGTGAAGTGATTTTGACAAAGAAGCAAAGGCAATTCAATGGAAAAAGTATAGTCTCTTCAACAAATAGTACTGAAACAATTAGGTGTCCATAGACGAAAACATTAACCTCAGCACATACCTGACACCTTATACAAAAATTAACTCAATATAAATCATAGACCTGATTGTAAAATGTAAAACCATAAAAATTCTTTTAAAAAGTATAGGAGAAAATCTGCATGACTTAGGATCTGGAGATGAATTTTTAATATAATATCATAAACCCAATCCTTAAACTTCTTTTTTAAAAATGATAAATTAGGGTGCCTGGGTAGCTCAGTCAGTTAAGAGTCTGCCTTCAGCTCAAATCATGATTCCAGAGTCCTGGGATCAAGCCCCACATCAGGCTCTCAGCTCAGCAGAGAGCCTGCCTCTCCCACTCCCTCTGCCTTCCACTCTGCCTGCTTGTGCTCTCTCTCTCTCTATCTGGCAAATAAATAAATAAAATCTCTTTTAAAAATTATAAATTAGATTTTATTAATATTTAAAACTTTAAAAGACACTGTTAAGAGAATGAAAAGGCAAGCTACAGAATGGGAGAAATATTTGCCAATCACTACCTTATATATAACTTGTATCCCAAATATATAAATAATTTCTAAATACAAGAATAAGAAAACAAACAGCACAATTAAAAACAGGCAAAAGATTTAAACAGACACTTCACCAAAATTTGGCAAATACATGGGCACATAAGCATTTGAGAGATTCTCACCATCATTTGTCATTAGGAAACTGAAAGTTAAAAATCACAATAAGATACCAATCTACATATATTAGAATAGCTAAAATACTTTTTAAAAACCTAACAATATCACATTCTGAGGATACAGAGCAACAAGGACTCTCATCACTGCTGGTGAGAAGGCAAAATAGTCATTTTGGAAGAGAGTTTAGCAGTTTATTATAAAGTGAAACATAGATTTACCATTCGATCCAGTAATTGTGCTCCTAGGTATTTATTCAAGTGAAATAGAAGCTGTGTTCACACAAAAACCTGTATGTGATGTTCTCTGCAGCTTTATTCATAATTACCCACAACTGGAAGCAATCAAGATGTCCTTCAACTGATGAATACATAAACAAGCTGTTACATCAATACAATAGGATACTATTCAATAATAAAAAGCTATTGATTCACACGACATAGGTGGCTCTGAAATACATTTTGCTAAGTAAGAAATTAAGATCCAAAAAGCTACATATTATCTGACTACATCTGAAAAAAGCAAAACTATAAGGATGGAAAACATATCAGTGATTTTCAGAGCTTAGGGAAATAGGAAAGGCCAGCTTAAAAGGGAGGCAGAAGGAAATTTTTATGGTAATGGAACCGTTCTCTATGGTCCTGGAGTGGTGGACAAAACCGATTCACCAAAACCTATGGAAACATACATCACAAAGAGTGAACATTAAACATGCACATTAAAACAAAATCAAACAGGATGTCAGGGGGGTCCCAGGATGGAATGCAGAGTATGAGAAATGGATCTGTGTCACAAATGTATAAATAACTTTATTGGTTGGGTGGTGGGGGAAAAAAGAGCTGACCTCAGAGAGGGAAGTTACTGATCATCAAGGGGTAAGAGGGGATGAGAATGAACCATGAATTAGAGTCAGAGACATAAACTCATGTTTAGTTTACTATACATATAGATAATAGATACAGAGATAATTAGGGATATAATATACATCCAGAATTTCATAACTCTGATAAAAGGGCCTAGAAGGAGTGACACCCCAGTAGCAATGAGCACACCCAGTACCCAAATCTTGGTTTCTATGTCCTATTCTCCAATGACAGGAACCAGAACTTCTTAGATGAATGATTTATTGCAGGACTGTAACAGGAATATTAAAGCTGAGCCCAGAGATCTTTGAGGGCCATAAAGGAAGTGATCAAACAAAAAAGGGGGGGGGCATGTCAAGGGACACAGAAGCCAACCTAAAAGTGCCCCCAATGGCCAAAGCTGAAAGAATTTGAGCAAAGAAATAAATTATGCAACATGGTATTATAACTCAAAAGATAAATACAGGTGAATCCATACTGACATAAATAAATAACTGAATAAATAACTATGGGGGTAAAGACCTAAATTTTCCTTATAAAAGGATTCCAAACAATATATGGAATGAAGCTTAACTCCCCCCTCCTCCTGACTGTGGGGTAGAATTAGTGGCTCGCTTCCAAAGAAGAGAGTAGGTCAAGTTACAGTGGAGAAACCTACAAACACCAGCTTGTCACCTGGGTAACATGCTCCCCCTGCCCCCCCCCCCCAAGCATGTGATGAGAAGAGTTCCTCACCTTGTGGTATCTTTCCCCTAAACCTATAACCACTGTCTAGGCATGACAAAAGCAGCAGCAAACTCAACTGAGGACATTCTGCAAAATACCTGACCAGTTCCTCTTAAAAATTTCAAATTGGTGAAAAACAGAAAGACTATGAAATTGTCACAGGCCAGAAGAGGCTAAAGACACATGAAGACTAAATGCAGAAATCCGAATAAAGTATAAAGTTCAGTCAGTTATAATGTACTAACCTCGGCATCTTGATTATGACAAGCATATCATGGTAATGTAAAATATTAACATTAGGGGAAACTGGGTAATGGGTTTTAGAATTTTTATTATCTCTGACTTTACTGTAAATCAAAAATTACTCCAAAAGAAAAAGGTTATTTTAAAATATCCTAGGTGTAGTTAAAAAAATAGGAAACTTGGGGCGCCTGGGTGGCGCAGCTGTTAAGCGTCTGCCTTCGGCTCAGGGCGTGATCCCAGCGTTATGGGATCGAGCCCCACATCAGGCTCCTCTGCTGGGAGCCTGCTTCTTCCTCTCCCACTCCCCCTGCTTGTGTTCCCTCTCTCTCGCTGGCTGTCTGTCTCTGTCAAATAAATAAATAAAATCTTTTTAAAAAAATAACAAAAAAAATAGGAAACTAAAAAATTCAACTGGACAGAAATGTTTTTAATGATTTGATGTTAATTGAGTATAATTTGGGATTTGCCTTGCCATGTAAATTTTTTTAATTTTGAAAACATGAGTCTTCCCCTTAAATGCATGAAATCATGTTGGTGTATTATATTGGGGTTTACACTGATGATCAAATATGTGGAACTTGAAAAACTAAATAAATAAATAAAAACTTGAGAAAATAATACTTTTCATTTTATATTTGCTCTGAATTTTATCTTTGATGAAAATGCAATTTTGGGGGACTTAAAATGCATTTAGCTTATTACTCTGGATAGAAGACATTATATAAAACTCTTGATTAACTAGGCAAACAAAATATTTCTGGGGGGAAGAAAATGGTCAGTGCCAGGGCTTACAACTTCCCGCTTCTCTGCCTGAGATCTTTCTCTAGGACCATGGAACCTTGCTCGGTCAGTGCACAGAAAAGCCCAGAGCATGAGGAATTCGATAGTCTCAGAGACAATCAGCAACTAAAGAGGGTCAACATCAGTGAATAAAGTCCCCCAGCTTTCCTGTCTCACTGTGCACAATTCTTGGTTGTGGACCGCACTAATGAGGGGCACTAATGAAAATGCATTCAGGTTAATCAGCTACTATTAGAAAGGAGAAATAATTTCAGAAATGCTTCAGAGGAAAATAAACTAATCAACCTCCAAACGTGCTTTCGGCACAGAAAACTAATTTCCTGTAATTGTACTACATATTAAAGAGAAATAACTTTATCATGATCGTGTACACAGGCAAAAGTGGGTGGGGGTGTTTTTTGCTTTGCTTTGCTTCGTTTTGTTTTTTAGTGAAAGATATGCCTCCAGGGGGACTGAGGTCCAGCTGTCCAGGGTGGTAGGCTGTTCTCAGTTACCTACTTTTTGGCTTTTTTCCCCTCTCCTGTCTCAATTTCCTAGCTCTCTCCCTGTGCTTCCTGGGATAACCACCTAAACAGGTTACCTACCCCGAAGTCCTTTCTTCAAGATTTGCTTTTGTGGGGAAATATCATTGCACAAGCGAGAGAACACTCAGATATGTGAAATAATAAAGTTCAGCCAATTCTGCTCTGTTGCCCATTTCTAATTGTCCTAAAGCCCATTAACAGCTTTATTTGTAATTCTGATGGTGCATTTTTCAAGGTAGGAAAATAGAACATATTCTATTTAGTGAATCTGTTAGCTACATATGTAACTTTTAAAATATTTAGACATATAATGGGTAGGCCTTCTACTCCAAGCTCCAAAATGTATGAGACAGAACTGTCACCTGGGAACACTAAGTCATGTTTAGGGTTCTGACTACTGAGCCTCTTTACCTGTCCACAGGTGAGGATGCATCACGGGCCCTTTCAAAATTATAGACTGGAGTTTGATAAAGCATGTTTAGCAGTAGTTCTCATCAGAAGAATAAAACTAGGAGTCTTAGTCTGGTCGTCAAAAGAGGGAAGTAATCTGCTGTACCACTCTCCTAGGAACCAACAGCAGTTGGGTCAGCATCCTCTGTCTCATAGCAAAGAAACTTCTGGAGAATCCCATGTCTCTCCCTAGCAGCAGTGCCCTATATCTATCAGGAAAAATGTGCTCGGTATTTCTTTTGAGGAGGTAATGAAGTCCTGGTTTGCTGGCTAGTGTTTCACTAATAACATACCCCCTTCAAGCTATATCTCTTTAAAAGAAAAAAATGGCATTCTACTCTAAGAGTTTTCTAGGGACACCTAAGTGGCTCCGTCAGATCAGTGTCTGCCTTTGGCTCAGGTCATGATCCTGGGATCCTGGAATCGAGTTCCGCGTCAGGCTCCTTGCTTAGCAGGGAGCCTGCTTCTCCCTCTGCCTGCCACTCCCCCTGCATGTGCTCTGTCTGTCTCTCTCTCTCTCTCTCTCTCTGAGAAATAAATAAAATTTTTTAAAAAAAGAAAGAGCTTCCTGTCTACAACCATTTCATTCATTCATTCAATCATACAATATAGACTCATAAATTCTTGCATTATTTCTATTTTACTCAATGGGTGAGAGTCTATTACATTACTGATTTTGGTGCTCTAATTATGCAAGGCTTAGCCAGTGGAGCTCCTTCAGGCCAGCTCTAGTGTCATTTTGACATGTTCCCATCTTTCTCAAGAAACACCATGCTTTCTTGTTCCATGAGACAGCCCAAGTTTATCTTGCAGTCTCCCACCCCCAGTCCTGGATTCAGCCATTCTTCAAGAATCCAGGCTCCTTGTAGTGGAAACTAGTATTCAGAGCTAATTAATAAAGATGGAATCATGGAATTAGAAAATCATGATTTGGCAACTACTGTAGTAACAACTGCTTCAGACAAGAATCATCAGTGGATGCTAAAACCACTGGTGAAAGTCCGATGAGGGACAGAATATTTACATAGCTTTAAATTATCCCCCCACAAAATACTTATTAATGACAGAGAAAAAATAGTAACTTTAAAGTAACACTAATAGGGGCCCCTGAGTGGTGCAATTGGTTAAGTGTCCGACTCTTGATTTTGGCTCAGGTCATGATCTCATGGGTTGCGGGGTTGAGCTCCCACCCCCATCCCTCCCCACACCCTCTCCCTACCACCCATCACCCCTTTATTTTAAAAAAACAAAGTAACCCTAATAATAACAGAAGAAACCTGTTAGACACCATCTTAATGAAACAATAAAAAGTTACCATCGTCCAGTCATGGTTCAAAAATGACCTCTTGAGCCTCCTGATACAATATGCTGAGAACACAGTCTCACTTTTGTGACAATGTTGCAAAAATACATAATCTAAGTCTAATAATGAGGAAACATTACACAAACACAAATTCAAAGACATTCTACAAAATTACTGGTCTGTACTCTGAAAATATACCAAGGTTATGAAAAGCAAAGAGAAATCAATGAATAAAGCAGACAAGACAGAGTATGTAATGCAACTCATGATTGAATCCTGGCCACAATTTTTTTCCCCATAAAAGGCATAAATGAAACAATGGCTAAAATTTGAGTAAAGTCTAGATAATATATATTATCAATGTGTTATGATTTTCACAGTGTACTGTGGCTATGTAAGAACACATGATTCTTTTTTATTTTTTTTAAAGATTTTATTTTTTATTTGACACAGAAAGAGAGTGAAAGAGCACAAATAGGAAAAGCAGCAGAGGGAGAGGGAGAAATGCAAGGTTTGATTCCAAGATCCTGGGATCATGACCTGAGCCGCAGGTAGACTCTTAACCAACTGAGCCACCCAGGCACCCCCCTCTTTTTTATTTTATTTTTTTTTAAGATTAACATGATTCTTTCTTAACTAATATACACTAAGATGTTTGGTGATAAAGGGCATCACATCTGCAACTTACTCTGAAATCATTCAAAAAATAGTATATATGTTTGTGTTTATATCTGTGTACACACATAGAAGAATAGGAGCAGAAAGAGGAAGAGAGACAAGATAACAAAGGAGATGTGATAAAATGTCAACAATTGGGATATCTTAGTGAGGGATATATGGGAGTGTTTTGTGCTGTTTGCAACTGGTCTATACGTTTGAAATTACTTCAAAATAAAAAATTACAAATATAACACAAAAATAAACTCAAAATGGATTAAAGACCTAAATGTGAGACCTGAAACCATAAAAATCCTAGAAGAAAACACAGGCAGTAATGTCTCTAACATGGGCTGTAGCAACATTTTTATAGATATATCTTCTAAAACGTAGGAAATAAGAGCAAAGATAAACTATTGAGACTATATCAAAATAAAAAGTTTCTTCCCAGCAAAGGAAACAATCAACAAAACTAAACAACAACCTATGGAAGAGGAGAAGATATTTGCAAATGATATATCCAATAAGAGGTTAATACTTAAAATATATAAAGAACTTATACAATTCAACACCCAAAAAGAAAATAATCCAATTTAAAATGGGCAGAAGACATGAACAGCCATTTCTCCAAAGAAGACATCCAGATGGCCAACAGACACGTGAGGAGATGTTCAACATCACTCATCATCAGGGAAATGCAAATCAAAACCAGAATGAGATACCACCTCACACCTGTCAGGATGGCTAAAGTCAAAACACAAGAAATAATAAGTGTTGGTAAGGATGTGGAGGAAAAGGAACCCTCTTGCACTGTTGATGGGAATGCAAACCAGCACATCCACTCTGGAAAACATTATGGAGGTTCCTCAAAAAGGTAATAATAGAACTACCCTACAATCTAGTAATCACACCACTGAATACCAAAAAAATACAAAAACACTAATTCAAAGGGATGCATGCACCCCTATGTTTATAGCAGCATTATTTACAATAGCCAACTTATGGAAGCAGGTCAAGTGTCCATCGACAGATGAATGGATAAAGATGTGATATGTATACATATACACAATGGAATAGTACTCAGCCATAAAAAAGAATGAAATCTTGCCATTTGCAACAACATGGATGGAGCCAGAGAGTATTATGCCAAGCAAATTAAGTGAGTCAGAGAAAGACAATACCATGTGATTTCACTCATGTGGAATTTAAGAAAAACAAGCAAAGGGAAAAAGAGAGAGCGAGAAACCAAAAACAGGCTCATAACTATAGAGAACAAATTGATGGTTATGAGAGTGGAGTTGGGTAGCGGGATGGATGACATAGATGATGGGGATGAAGGAGGGCACTTGTCATGATGAGCACTGTGTGATGTACGTAAGTGTTGAATCACTGTACTGTACCCCCGGAACTAATATAACACTGTATGTTAGCTATACTGGAATTACAATAAAATTAACTTGTAAACAAGTAAGAAAGATACAATAATACAGGTGGTGCCAAGACTGTAGTCTGTGTCACGAATCTCCAGGGAGGCCTGAGGAACTAGCCTAATACAAAGTCTCTGAGAATGAGCACTGTTAATTCAAATATCTCACTGGGCAGGTCTTTCATAAAGACCACTATGAGGGAAATAAGCCTACAGTTGGGCAGCATGGGCAGTACCCTTTCTACCACACTCAACAAAGTGGGAGAGATGGCACTTGTATTCATGCACCAAAGCACATGATAAATTTAACACGTTTCCCATTAAACCACCCTCCTTGCTTGAAACTGAGTTTCAAGATTTTCAGGTTCCTAATCCTATAGCATTTGAATGTATCTGAATGACATTTTCATGTGAAAATAAAATACCAACTTCTTGAATCATTTTTAAAGGGTGAATTGGGGAACAATAATTTATCATTTCAGCCCATAAAGTATTTTTATTCACATAATATAAGCAATTTTCTCAGCCCTAATAACTTTGTGGGCATCTGATAAATTCTGGGGATACGTAGCAGATATCCCTCTCAGAATTCATGCAGGGACCAAGACAGAGCCCTGATAAGTACTCATTTGAGTTAATCAACTATTGTTAGAAAGGAAAGTAATTTCAGAAATGCATCAGAAGGAAGTAAATGGAGCAACCTCTAAACATGCTTTTGGCATAGAAATTTAATTTCCTGTATTCAAGTGGAACAGCTTCTTTGGGCAAAGAAAGCAAATTTTTTTTTTTTTTTGAGTTGAACATGTTCCTTGTTTCTAAAAATATCAGTGGTCAGGGTCATCAGATTGAGCCCCATGCCAGCCTCGTGTTCAGCGGGGAGTCTGCTTGAGACTCTCTCTCTTTCTCCCCCTCTGCCTTTCCCTGCTCATACTCTCCCTCTTCCCCCCCAAAAAACTATATATATATATATATATATATAGTTTTATATATATATATATATATATATATATATATATATATATATATATATCTCACTGGTGTATGTGTGTATCTATATCATATCAGTGGTATCTCCTACAATCATGATTAAAAATTTCAGGGCGCCTGGGTAGCGCAGCCTTTAAAGCGTCTGCCTTCGGCTCAGGGCGTGATCCCGGCATGCCGGGATCGAGTCCCACATCAGGCTCCTCCGCTATGAGCCTGCTTCTTCCTCTCCCACTCCCCCTGCTGTGTTCCCTCTCTCGCTGGCTGTCTCTCTGTCACATAAATAAATAAAATCTTAAAAAAAAAAAATTTCATAGAGGTGAGACAGTCACTCAAAGACTCAAAGCCTAGGAAGATTCGCACTGCCTTTCCAGGTGGGACAGGGAAGGAATCAGAACACTTCTGCCATTTTGTTCTATTTCCACTTTTATTCACGTTGATGTTAGACGTAGGATTTCGGGTCATAAGCACGCTGGTTTCTTCACCAACTATTTTCTGAGAAAAGAAGGCAGCTCTGAAATTTCGAGGCTTGTGGGAAGCATTAATAAATCAGATGGCAAAGGCAATGCATTTAAAACGCTCATTAACTCTCCCTTTCTCCCCCATCGTGGCATGTGCAGTTGACTGTTCCCCACCGTGTCTTCTCACAAGACTTTCAGGACCAACTCATTCTTGGCCAAGAAACAAAAGCAGAATCATCCCGTTCCCCATTGGATTTAAATGAAAACTGGTAATAAAATCACATGCAGCTCCAAGAGGGGACATTGGAGAACCAACCTGGGTCTATGAGGGATCACAGAGAAGATGGCACCCATGTTTACACTGCATGATGGTCATGTGCTCATATCACTCTGTAAAGATCACTACTATCTAAACAATAGATGTGTTTTATCGGAAAACTGATTTTTCTGTTACTATGCTTCTGTACCAGTAGATTGGCTCAGTAATAAATATGTTTTACAGTATTATATACTTTCTACAACTTGTAAAGGCTCAAAAGATTTTAGATTAGCATATAGGCAGGAATCACAAAATTTAAGGTCAAGGGATGCCGGGAGTAAGAGCATTGATCCATATCGTAAGGTCAAGATGGTTTTCCATTAGGCTACCTATTTACAAAGCAGGTGCACGATTATGCTTGGTGGGCCATAAATCAGGCTTTTAGTTTAAACGCAGTTCATGTATAGTCATGCTGACTTAGAAAGAAATCTAAAATGACTTCCCTTATATCTCAGGCCTTTAAAGAGCTTTTTATCTCTCATCAAGGTTGAGAAACTCTCCTCTAAGGAAACTTCTGTTGGAGAGATCCATAAAACTCTCTGGCAATGCAGAGTCAAAATGCTACAGGTTGAGGGAATATATACTGAAAACGAACAAAGTATAATTAGCTCTAATTCTATCTATTGAGTCCCACCCAGTGGTTGACAGATACTTGCAAAAGTCAGCGCATGTAAAATGGCAACCACAGGCCATTTGCATATGCTGATATACCAGCACGCCATGTCTTTATCAAAGCCCAGGTATCCACAGAGGATTATAGAAATCATATATATTCTCAGAGTTTTACAAAAGTTGCCTCTTTGGAGACCTACCCTGTTCTCTCTGAGATTTGACTGGAAGAAACTCACTGGCCTGAGAAAAATCTCAGAACACCACCTCCTGACACTTTTAGGAGAAACACCCAACAATGGAAGCTTCATAGTTATGTGGAAAACACAGGAGAAGCTTCTCTATGACAAATATAGACATCTAGTCTGTACCTCATTTCTTGTACCTAAAGCCATAAAAGAATAGTTGACATTTATTCAGAAACTGACTGGTGAACTATTGGGTATTATTCCGTGAAGTACTCCAGGTATTCTGTTGGCTAATGCCCAGCTCTTTAACAGACTGTAGCATTCAGTGGAACACTGTGACAAGCAAGCCTGGGCATGTTTTTATTTGTATTCATGTAATTTGAATAAGATTCAACTACTGTCACTTTCATTAATTAATGTGAAACTCATTAGTCCTGGTGCTATTATTAGAAATGTTCCCCTTCCAAGGCATTCAAACAATGCACTGTCTCATTGCTGCTACTCATTTCCGAGTCATCACGGCAGATGACAGGGGGATAAAGGAGTAGAGTACCAGGTCCCCAATGGGTCTGTTCTCTTTTCAAGATATTTCTCACAAATTCCTATCTCCTGGGATTTCTTACGTCCTTCCTCATTGACCACTGGGCACACAGAGAAGTGGGCTTAGCAGTGGAAATCACAAAAGTGGCTTTCGCTATAGAAACAGTGAAAGCATCATTGATAGTGATGCTTAATTAAGAACCTTAACCTCAACTGTGTAGTCGAATGAGTCTTAGAGTTCAAATAAAATGTAAGATGCAACACTTCCTTTTGGCACAAAGCACAATGTGAAATAGCCCATATTGTTTACCAAATACTTCTAGAGAATAAACAACTAGTTTCTTAGTTTGGGCATAAAAAAAAATTGTCCAGTCTAAATATCTTTGTCTCATCCAGGGAAATAATCAGAGCTTTAAATTCCTATCCAATAGAGGGGCGCTGAGGGGACTCAGTGGGTTAGGCATCTGACTCTTGGTTTTGACTCACATCATGATCTCAGGGTCATGAGATCGAGTCCCACACTGGGCTCTATGCTCAGCACTGAATCTGCTTCAAATTCTCTCTCCCTCTCCCTCCCGCACACACACTCTCTCTCTCAAATAAATAAATAAAATCTTTAAAATAAATAAATAAATTCTTATCCGATGTAAAAGTTTCAGCTATGTAGGATAAGTAAGTTCTAGAGATCTGTATGACATCATGCCTGGGGTTAACGATACTGTATTGTGCACTTAAACATTTGTTAGGAGGGTCAGTCTCATGTTAAACATTCTTACCACCATTTTTAAAAAAAATATATTCACCCTCCCTTAGCTCAGGCCCCCTTCAGGCTGAGAAACGAGCTGATGATGAAGTCAGAGGCATGTCCAGTTCCGTTCTCACCTCACCCTAACCCCAGTTCTAGACCTCCTCCTCTCTCCTTCAATCACTAAGTCTTGTTTCTATCCCTCCAGGGGACAGACTGCAATCCAGCGCTTGAAATGCAAGAAGGGCAGGCACGGAGAGGATAGCTGTGCCCAGGCAAATGAGAGACAGTGGACCCTCCAGAAACGTACAAAGCTGCCCAAAAGACAGACTCACTTTCAGACATCCGCCCTGTCCGGGTGGCACCAACAGCAGATCACAGGAGTACCAGGCAGAAAAGACTCTGCTCTTTAATTCCCCTGTTAACCCCTCCAAAGCCAGAGGCATCAAAAATCACAGCCAGGGAAGTATTGGAGAAATGGCCCTGCCCTTTCTCTGTTCTCTAGAATGCCAGTCTGGGTCAGGCCCAAGGTGGGGAAGGTTTACCTGGATACACATTTAAAGTCTTGATTAATATTCTGGACTGGACTGGAGTTGTGTGATTATTAGATCAGCCTTAAGTTTTAATCCCCAAACAAGGGACCATTTGTTTATCATCTGAGAGGTGAGACCTGCCCAAGGGTTCATCCAGGGGCAGGAAAAGAACTAATCCACAGAGCGTGCTTGTGGGAACTGGAGACGCAGTGTGAAGGGAGAATTATGCTGTTTTCTGCTCATTCTCGATAGAGCCCCAATTATTCACCAAACCAGTTACACTTTTATTTCGTTTTTGGTGGAGTGCCTGTCCCCCCAAATGAAAGCATATCCCCTCTTCATTTGCACTCCCTCATCAATATCTCCCCAAACACCTTTTCATGGACCAGCTCCTTTAGAAACCCACAGTGATCTGGTTTTCTTCTGTCTTTATAATAATAAGGGCAGGTTTAAAGCTAAGAAGTCCAATGCACTAAGTGGATGGACACCATGTTAAGCACAGAATTGGGAAGTGAAAGGCTGTCTATACATTTGTTCTGGATTAACCATATTTACCATAGATAGTAGGCTAAACAAGCACTAAGACATCACCTACTTGGCTTGACCATGTTATAGTAAGGAAACTGAGGCTCAGCTAAAGAAGGATGCTTGCCAGAGCATGCCTAGTGGGTGCTTTCTACTGGCATTCAGGACTCGGGTTTCCTATCCTAATAACCTTGCTTCTGCCCACCTCTAGTCCTTTATTTGCATCGCTTGATTTTTCTCTTCTCCTGCTTCCTTCTAGTTCAGCCTCGACCATGCTTCATATAATAGAATATAGAGTGCTCTGACGCAGAAGTAAATATATCTATGTGTGCTCCCTTTCCCGTCATAATGGAGATATGTTTGCCAAGGCAAAACTCTCCATGCAAAGCTCACAGAGCCCTCGCGCTCGATCCACCATCATTAGAGTAGCACAGAGTGCATTAGGCTGCCATTTAAGACACAGTACATGATGTGCACATATGATCATTTCTGCACCGGGTACACTATAAATCTTGCCAAATTAGACTTACTTAGTGCCAAGTTGATAGGTATTGCCAATTTCTCTCTCACTCTTGAAAATTATGGGATTTTTTTTTTCCTGCTGAAAGAAAGCACTCGTAAGCAGAACCATAAGCACCTGCATCCCGTTCTTGGCCTGCCTCTTGCCTTGAGAACTGCTTTGGTCGGCCTGCAATACCTGTGGGCACTTCAAGGACCATGGGCTCTATGGACATTATAATATCCACCCTACCTGCTGTTTTTGAAAAAATTAAAACTATAACCTGCTTAGAGGAGAAATCATTTCTTTCAAATAATTGAACATCTGGGGATTTTAGTGGGGCATTTGGTACCTTTAACATCTTCAAACAGAATGCCTTCTCCCAGTTCATTACTGAAATAATATGCACAGCAATTTATAAAGTGATAACAGAGCAGCTATTATGCTTGGAGACAGAATCCTTGACTGGATAAATAAGTAGACCTGAGTTAAGTGCAATGTCAGTCTTCCTACTCTTTAATACTGTAAGTCACTGATCTCTTGGACATCTTTAAATTTTCATGTATTTGGACTGGGGCCATTTGGTTCAGGTAGCCTTGTTAAAAAGGGATTTTCAGGTCTTTGCAATGTTACAGCCCTGCCAAGTTAGAATAACTCAAGACAAGGTCAATGTCTAGGACTCTCTTGTATTAAATCAGCAAGTAAGCTTATATGCATTGCAGATTCCTTGCCCATGAGATCTCTTGTCTAAAGCAATCTGCTGAAAGGTGATAGGGTTGAAGCATGGGCTAGACAACATGCATATGGCAGAGAGTTTGTAATATTCTAAGTGGCATCAACAGAGTCCCCCTGGGTCGAGATAGGAACAGTATTGGTAAATCAATAGTTTAATCCATCTGAGACAAGACTATTTATCAAAACTCTTTCTTATTAAACAGAATTCTGCTAAACAAACTCCTTTGCTGACTTAGTTGGCAGGAGCCATCTTGTATCATACGGCAGATCCTACCCACACTAAAACAGTAATCAACAGCTATAATCTCCCCTATTTCTGTTCCGACAGAAGGTTTGCTAAACAGACCAAGTGTTTCCCTTATGCTTAGGCACATGGCTATTAAGGAAATTCTGACAAATTGAATTGTAATTATGGAAGATTTGGAGAGCAATGACATTATTCAAATATTAAGTCATAACTGAAATCATTAAATCCCATGCAACATTCAAACAATTTTGCTGAAATCTGTAACTCATCTGTACCTTTAAAATAAAAATGTCTTTCTATGGTGCTTGGTCAAATATACAGAGAGAAAAAAATTTTAAACTGTCTTTGTATTGAAACCTATCTGGTTTTTATTATAAGCAAATGAAAAACAAAGAGATGAAACCATCAATAGGTTCTTTTTAGGTTGTAAAATATTCTGTAAAGGGAATGAAAAACAAAGCCATTGGTTTTAATATACTGGAAACCTTCCCTAAACTTTCACCTTCTCTAAACAATGCAAGAGAGCCTGAGTGAGATACCAAAGCAAATCCACCCTTGTGACCTTCGATAGCAAGTGTCAGCAGCAGATTCACAGTAGACTCATCTCACACGTCATGGCATCTCCCATTCTCAATGCCCACAGCTGGCAGTTACAATCCCTATCGAGGGATAGGATTATTGTACCTTCTCCAAGGTATCTTTCTATAGACAGGAAAACTATCAGAGTCACCCCCATAATTAGACTTTTGGGAAAACTATTCTCTGTGGTTCCCACCTCATCCTTACAGCTTCCACCTAATAAATATTCCTCAACAGGTGCAAAGGACACAAGGTTTCCAGGACACTGGGAAGCTGAAGGTGGGCATGTTTGTTCAGGGGCACTTGAACACTAACTCTGCACTTGCTACCTACATGAGACGGTGGGTGTCCCAATAAGGCCCCTGGTTCAAGGATTAGAAGAGCGTGATGTCTTAAAATATTCTTTTAAATGGAAGGCAGGTGATTAACGTAAATTCATCAACATGGAGATATTGAAGATATAAGGACAATAGCTAGCAATTCATCTTCTCTCTCAATCCTGAAGGAATTTTTTTACCTGCTTAGAATGTGTCAGCAACCAGGCAATGTGGCGACAGAGGAACAAGCCTTAGTCACGGATAAGCTGCAGCTGTCCAGTCTCCTCGCTCATGGGAAGCTCTGTAGCCTTGGCTAAACAAGCCAAGTATCCTTAGCATTTTATGCTAAGTGTGGATGTTGGTAGTCATGGCTCTCTCTTCAGTCCATAAACCATCTGCCTTGAAGCAGTAGGTTACACTTAAGAACACTAGATGGGAAAACGGGTCCGATGGCCTCGTGCATCCTTGAGAGGGGTGTGAAAGACAAGAGAGATTCTGTCATTGGGTGAGGCTGTGAAGTTGACTGAATGAGATCTTTCTCAGACTATGTTCTATCTGTAGCCTATAGTATTTGTTGCCTCCAAAGAGTACAGGCGCCTTGGCTCAATTTATGTTGCCCTGTGGAGAGCTCTGTTCACAACACTAGAGTCAAACTGAATTTCTTGGGCAAGCGTGATTGATCTTATCACCTTCAACTATGTGTATCCTAGGATGGACCTAGACTCACAGTTCAGGAACTATCCAGATGGGAGACTAATTGAAAGGAAATGATTTAAGAATTTCAGATTTGTATCCTCTGAGCAGCCTGTTAGAACAGAGTTCTAGGATTAGAGGGAGGACCCTGCTAGCCCTCCATATCTCCACCATTAGCATGAGAGGTTCCAGCTGCTAATGCTTGTCCACGCCCTGGTCCTCCTAGTCTCTTAGAACCTTCTGCATCCTGAGCTCAAACTGGTGCATTCCAGCAGTCATGGAGCACCAACGGCTGGGTGAACCCTAGTACACTATCAACAGATTCCCAGGTCTTGATAACATTGTATGACCAGTTTCCTCCATTTTCTGGTCCTAGATCCTAAAACAAGCAGAGGAGTCAGCGGTCATTGCCAGTCTAGCAGTCAAGGTCCTGAAGATACACCCCGCACTCACGCAATATGTCACTATCTACAAAGTGTGTTCATGAACATTTTCTTGTCGATTCATCACAAAAATTCTATGAAGTGGATATTATTATCTCTACATTATGAACAAGAACCCCAAAGCACAGACTCGGACCCAGAAAATTGACAACCTCGGAGCTCTTTTGACTCCACTACAACTGCCTCTCACCCTTCAGAAGCCTTTATTTACAAGTAACTTAGTACACTGTGGCTTGTACTTAGTAGAGACATGATTCTAAACTGAACTCTCTCTGGTGAAACTTGGTTGCCCTGGGCTTCCTACCTCCCTCCACCCTTAGTCAGCATGCGCTCAGGTAATTTAAGCAAATTCATTATATCGGTATCCCCAGCAAAACATAATCAAAGGTAAAAACTTGTTGAGAAAAAAAAAATCATCCTTACAATGCACAAGAGCTCATCCAACATTTACATTGGTAGCAGGTGTAGAAAAGATGAGATTCCTTCCATGAGAATAACTACCTCCAAAACATCTCCTCCTAGCATTTGTGCACAAAACAATTCAGCCATTGATCATGCACAGAGAACCTTTTTTTTTTTAGTATTGTGCAGAGTGCTAAGATAAAAGGGTGAATGTGACACAGTTCCTGCAACCAAAGATCTGCAGTCTAATAATCAGGCATTTGGTATGGAGTAAAGGAAGGACTTGCACACTAGGGACAAACCCAGGAACTACAAGCGCCAACAGAAGGCTCCTATACAAGTCTTTGAGGATCAAGGTAGAAATGTCTCAACAAGCCACGTCCGAGATGGAAAAGTAGTAATGAACATGGCATGGGGAAGTGGGAGTGGGAAGCTGAAATTCTTTCAACTTGAGTAAGACTCTGTGGCCCCGGTATTTCTCTCTTGGGGCCCTCCAGCTTTTACCAGCCTGCTTTGGGATTCCCAGTCTACAAATTAGAAAAGCCATGTTCAGAGAATTTGAGAGATTTTTGCAAGGTCACATAGCTAGAGAAGGAGAGATCCAAGAACTAATACCAAGTCTGTACGGCCACTATGGATTTAGAGAAGAAAGAACACCGGACTGGAAGTTAGGCAACTGGAATTCTATTCTGTCACCAGATCCCTGGGCCACCTTCCACAGGTCACTGAACAGCTATGCTCTGCTTCCCTTATCTGTAAAGTAAGAGGATTTAAACAAGATGACCTCTAAAGTTTCTGAGTTTCGGTTTGATAAAGTTAACTCTCTCTTGTCTCTGGCTCAGATCAATTCAAGTTCAAGAGAGTTCTGAAAATTAAAGAGGAACCATGAACAATTAATAATAATCATTGTACATGTAGAAATCTGCTCCTCTCCTGAACAGAGAAGGGGCAATAGACCTCAATATTCTCTAAAGCATAATATCATTTTTGACACAATAAATGTGCCATTTTGGGCTATCCAGTCTCTTAGATTAACAGAAAATTGCAAAATGACAACAATTTGACAGTATTTCCACCTCAGTGGCTGATTGAGGGTGGTGAATAGAAGATCAGATCTATTCAGGGATTTTAGTGGCTACTTTTCATAAAATTATGTTTTTATTTCCTAGTTATTGTGCGGGCTGTGGGAAAGCCCATGCTCTAAATGTAATGAATAAGGCATTCATGTTTCCTTGGAAAAAAACTCACAGACTCAGGGAAAGAAATTATTTAAACACATAAAAATGAAAGAAGGCAGAAAGTGGACTGTTTAAGAATGTTTACGAAGTGCTGAGTTTTCAGACTAGTAGAGATAATTTGTTAAGCCTAAAATCTTGGCGTGAAATATTTTTTTGTGATACAAAGTACTCTAACAGAGTTTTCAATTTAGCTTTTTTTTTTTTTTAACACCGCCTGCTTTAGAAAAATTCATTTTGGATGTGTCTTGAAATTTAAAAAGGTAAACTCATCGTATTTCAACAGTCACATCTGGTGTAATAGGTGTCAGGATATTTTTCATGTATCTGACCATTGTTGAACCTCATATCACGTACATTAGGTAGGGTATTAGTTTCCTCCCGTAACAAATGACCACAAACTAGGTAGCTTAAGACAACAGAAGTTTATAGTCTCCTAGTTCTGGAAGCTAGAAAGCCAAAATCAAGGTGTCAGCAGGGCCATGCTCCCTCTGGGACCCTGGGCAGAACCTTTCCTTGAGTGTTTGTAGCTTTCAAGGGGTGGCCTCCAATCCTTGCTGTTTCTTGGCTCACGGACAGATCACTCCGATCTCTGCCTTTTCTCTGTGTCTCTCTTCTTATTCAAAAAGCAGTCAGATTCAATTAGTGCCCACCATAATGGCCTCATCTTAACTCAATTACATCTTCAAAGACCCTATTTCCAAATAACATCTCATTCACAGTTCCATAGATTAAGGCTTCGATATATCTTTTTGGAGGTGACAAGATAACCCATGATAGGTTGCCTTCGTGTGGTTTTCACTTCCATGTTGTAGCTAAGGAAACTAAGACCTGGAGCACCCAAGTGGCTTCTCTACGGTCATACAGAATACGGCAGAATAGACACCAAGGATCTCATCTTTAAACAGTTAAACTAGCCTTATTCTAGCAAAGGAGTATTATGGTTGTCGATAACGATTTGCCTAGAATTGGAACTTATATGACTCATTCATCTAGTCTTGCCACAAGTCCAAATTGCTTGAGTCTCTTAAAGGATGCTTGGTACACGCTCGGTTATTACTTATCCAAATCAAATCCAATTGCCTTAGGGTGTAATCGTACCTCATTATATAACTTTGATAGGGAAAATAGTTTCCTTTCTGAAATAGATTTCATAGTGTCTGCTTTCAGCTAACTTAGGTGCAGAAATAATAGGCCATTCTTTACCTGCTTCCATTCATAACCCCAAACATTCTTTGGCTCCCGTGAATGATGCTGAAATAAACCTGGAATATTCGGTGGTAAATGGGACATGCTGGAACCTTTCTCTTAAGTGCATATGCCAAGAAATACTTCATTTGGGGTCATGGGATAAAAGAAACAAAATTAAAACAGATTCTTCAAGTGCCAGCGTAGGTGTCCCAAGGAAACCGAGCCATTGCCCGCTTCTCAACCCTCTGTCCTATTTGTCATCTGTGTCCTCTAGCTAGACAACAGGCTTCTTTTCATAGACAGCCTGCTCCACAGTGGGGTGGCATTTATTTACTGCTGTGTTGGTCTAGCTGTGGAAAAAGGATGTGGGCCAGGGTACAAGGCATAAATTAAACCATCCCTTGGCCTTTCCTCTCTAACTCACGTGATTGTTTTTTAATAAGAATCTATTTGTGGGGAATTCCCTTGGATCCCCTTTGCAAGACCAACTGCCTATTGGTTGAATGAATGATTTCTGATTGTATGGCACTTCCCTGGGATCATTGATGTTCCAACCTAGAGATACAGGCAGCAGAAAGAGGGTTAGATGACCTACAAGACAGGAATGGTAAAGATCAGTAAAGATAATGAAAAATTCAAACTCTTAGCTGTGATAAATAGCCTTTATTTCATTCATTTATTATACTGAGTGTCTATTACGTATCGGGTGCTATTCTGGTACTGCGGATGCCGTGCTGAATGAAGGAGACAAAGGCCCTCCCTTTAGCGTGCTAGACACTTCCCATTCCAAAGAAATATTATAATGGCCCACACACTGTGTGCCTTCCATTCCCTGGAGCTCAGGCAACTTGTTCACAAAGTGAGAGAAAGGAATAAATAATCTTAAAGTCTTCCTCCATCCCCACCCCCGCATCAGGTGCCCTTCCATCCCACCCCCACTGCCAGACCCAACAAACTCATGTGGACACCTGGAGCTGACATTAAGGATTCATCCAGAATGCAGAAACTACAGGAGGGATGAAGCCCTCGGAGATCAAAGTTTCAGAGTCAACACATACTGAAGCACCAGACTAGTATTTCTTGGCCACTATAACAATATTAACTGCGATACTAGCATTGCTTAGAAATAACAGTAATGCATAAATATTTGCTACATAAATCAATGACCCTCCGGCCCTAACATTCAATGATATTATGGCATTGCATGAGCTAGCTTTTCAAAGGGAAGATTTCTTTCAACAACAACAAAAAATACCTTTCTCGTCTGAAATTTGGTTACGTGTTACCTTGTGAAATAAAAGATCACACTATTTTGTTATTTGCTAGAATTCCACAAGGAACTGTGTCAATCTTTTTCATCGCTAGAACTTCAGACTTAGGACAGCATCTGGCGCTCAGAAAATATTGGCAGAATGAATGAATTAACAACAACTAATGAAAAAACTGTCATTCACCAACAATATCCTGAAGGCAGCTTGATGCAGCCCTGGGAGTCATAACAATGTCCTCTTCCAGAGGCCAAAACACTTTTAAACAATTTTAAATATTTATTTAAACAGAGATTTTAAGTGATTTTGCCACCTTCCTTGCTCTTCCTTTCCTTTTCCCCTTACCCTTTTACCTGCCCAGTGAAGGATCCCATCTCCCTATGCCTTCCCAGCACCGGTCTGCAGGACCCTTCCCCAGCACCTGCACAGCCAGCCTGGGGACTCAGGCAAACTCAGAGACAGCCTGCATCCATCGTCTGGGCCATGTACTTAGAGAGTTCCCAGTCCTGGGGTACCTGGGTGGCTCAGTCGGTTAAGTGTCTACCTTCAGCTCCGGTCATGATCCTGGGGTCCTGGGACTGAGCCCTGCATCAGGCTCCCCGCTCAGCGGGGAACCCGCTTCTGCTCTCCCTCTACCTTTTCCCCCTGTTCATGCTTCCTCTTTCTCTCAAAAATAAGTAAATAAAATCTTTTTTAAAAAGTTCCCAATCCTCAATTTCCTGCTCACCCATATAAGATCTTTTTATTAAAAACACTGGTTTTAAACCCCTTCTGCACCCATGAAATAACAAGGTATAAAAAGAAACAGAACGATGCTAGATGCATAAAGGATTTGGGAAAACACTATTTAAACAGTGAGGAATTAATTTGTAGTCAAATGTCTAAGAACATGCTCAAAAAGGGTTCAAAGGCATGGTTTTGTTTGTTTTCAGTGTGTTTTCTTGCTTCCACAAGGGTCCTAGCACGGACTCTTCTGCGATGTCCCTCGTCAAGTATGAGGACCCCATTATACATCTTACATATCACAAGATGTAGAATCCAGAGAAAGTTCCATTTAAAATCTTAGGCCTGGTCATCACAGAAATCTTCAAGGCATCCATTTACAGTTAACTATTTAGGAGCCTGCTCTGTAACTATCAATACAGACAGACTAGTTTTTAAGGCTCAAAAATCTATGGTTAAAAATGAGCCCTCATTGGCCATATTGCCCCCATGGATTCTATTCCTCGGGAATGGAGGCTTTTTCAATTCTCCCCTGGATCTTTAGGAGTATCTGCCTTGATGTAAGGCTAACCCAACTGTAAATGGAAATTCCCCAGCTGGCTTGTCGGTACTGAAATCAAGACGGCCACCAGAACCAATAAAAAAGATGGTACCTTTTGTCACACTAACAACTGGATATGTAACACTTTTTCCCACAGCAAAGTAACATCAAGAAAGTGAAGACTGAACTTGATTTGCAGATAAAGAAAAAAATTAAGTACAAACTTAGAAAATCGTTGCGAAGGCAAAGCATACAAAGGACTTGGTTATTTAGCCTCAATCTTCTATTGTGCTTCTTTCCACGAGTATCGGTCTTTACAGGATTACTTTCAGCTGTGGCTACTGCGATGCGAGTTAGTTTATCAAGAAACCAAGTTCCCACTCAGAATAATGCTGTGTGTGAGTATCCGGCACCGAGCTCTGCTCTAAGAAGGAAACATTCAGCACATGTTTTTCGGTTAGAAGAGTCTGCGGCTGCTTGCTTGCTGAAGGAGGAAGAGACACGGTGGAAAAGAGCACTGTCCTGCATTATTTAAACCCCTCAGGGAAAAAAAGAATTAGTCATTCTTACTGTTACATGGTGGAAAGCATTTCGATTCGGGGATGATACGGACCAAGATTAAAATCCCAGTCTCTCAGTTATTTTCCCTTAGCCGTGAATTCAATTCTCAATTCTTACCTGTTAAATGGGAAAGATACACATACATTCCTGAGTTGCAATGATTAACTGTACGTGAGTAATAATCTAAGCTCCCTACTGCATAAGTGCTCAGCTAAATAAAGAGAATCTATCGTTTTCATATTTTTGATTCCAAAGGGCATAACTAGTAATTTTATAGTGGATAATGGCTCACGCCAGTTCAGTGAGGAAGGAATTTCTTAAGCAGTACAACTGCCCAAATATCAGATCAACTGAGTTGCTTATTATGAGGTGGTGACTTCCCCATCATCAAGAGCCTTCAAGCAAAACCTAAATGACCTTTTTTCCAGGCATGATGAATAGGGAATTAGTACAAGGTTTACATCCTAGACCCCTTTAAATGCTGTTTCTATAATGTCTCGAAGTTCCTGATAGATTCTGGAATAATGAACACATTTTATTCTATTAATTTTGAAGAGCAAAGATAATGATGTTAGACACAAGAGAAGAAATTTGTCATGAGACACTGAGTTCGGCTTAAATGGTAACTTCATAAGTCCAAAAAAATTAGTATTCAGATTCATGATTTTTTTTTTCCAGCAACAGGCTGTAAAAAAATAGAAAGGTCTACATGTTTCCCAGCCCCTGGCTTCCAGTTGTCTGTTTAAATAGCTTTCACTGTTCCCCTTCATCTTTTTCTCTCTAGTTGAGAAGCAGACATGACAAAGGTCGTTAAGCAAGCGCTGTTGGTTAGCCCTAGGAAAACATCCGTTTACTTCTAATTCATCAGGATATGCCCCAGGAATTCTCTTTTCTCTCTCTCTCAGCCTCTCAGTTGGCTGAAATTTTCTCTCCCTTCTCCCATTCTACCCAGAAAGAGAAAAAAAAAAAATCTCTCCTTGTCTCATGCACAGTTTCTGTCTCTTGTCTAAAGACTCAATATGCTCAGCCCTACAGAAAACTGCCAGCTCTGAGAGGACTTCTCAGGGTAATTTCCCAGCAAGACTACTTGGTCACCAAATGGAATGAATCCTTGACCCACTTGCCAAAAAAGTCTTCGTCTTCATTGCATCGCAATGCACGTCCAATTGTCAGACAGTAACTGTATGAACCTAAAGAGAGCATAACTGAGAAGAGGGGAGGGACATGGATTCTTAGGGCTTCCATGCAGTGGCCTCGGGATGCTTTCTGAAATCCCTGAAAATGTGTGTAAAATTCCATGGGAGTGTGCACTTTGCTAGATGAGATCCCATGGCTTCATCAGATTCTTAGCTCTGCTTACAATACCAAAAATATTTAAGAATCAGTCTCTTATAGAAGAAAATATTTGCAAATAATGAGGGTCTAGTGTGTACATTATATAAAGAACTTCTTGCAATGCAACAAAAAGATAAATAAACCAATTTAAAAATGGACAGAAGATTTGAATAGACATTTCTCCAAGGAAGATATCCAAATAAGCACCTCACACATGTCAAGGTGACCAACGTCATCAGTTATTAGGGAACAGCAAAATCAAAACCACAAAGAGATAGGACTTCATATCCACTGAGATGGCCATGACCCAAAGACAGACAATAACAAGTGTTGGTGTGGAAGCTGGTTCCTTCTGACTAGTGGGATATTGACTACAAGTTGGTGACACAGTTGAATTCGATAGATTACCAACTTTAAAGAATGGGCATGTAAGAGCACTCTTATAAGCATCTGCAGTTACTGGAAGTGAGAGAAGTTACCATCAATGAGAAAATCTTCAATTTGGCATCACTGGCACATGATGAAATCTTGGGATTGTGTTTCTAAACTGCTCATCTTCTCCACTCTCATATGAACTAACGATACCCTCCATCCTGTTGTCATGAAGATTAAGGAACTTTCACCCGTCACACAACATGAGTCTTTGTCTGAAATGTTTCCTGTGACTTTAAGGTAACACTCATATGATTTTTTTTATTTACCAAATAAAATATTGGCTTGAAAATGTGTTTGGCTATGTTGCTTGAACTATTGGTCCAGTCCAATAAAATTGAGGCACCAGGAACAGAAAGCTCATTTGAAAGCCAAGTGACCCAGTGTTTCGATTATCCGTTGCTGTGTAGCAAGCTAGCCTAAAGTGTAGTGCTTTAAAGTAACTATTCCATCTTGCTCATGATTTTGTGGGCCAGGGATTTGGAAAGGGCTTGGCTGAGAGTTTCATCTCTAATCCATGTGTCATCAGCTGGGGTGACTGAAGATAGTGGATTCACTTCTAGGGGCTTATTACTAATGTGACTGACATTTCAGTGCTCCCTGGCTGTGCATTTGTGCTCTCTCACTCTCTCGCTCTTTCTCTCTCTCTGTCTGCAGCATCTCACCCTCCATGTGGCTTGAGCTGCTCACAGCACTCAAGTCTCAAGGAAGTCACACTTCTGAATGATGCTGGTTTCCAAAATAGACGAAGCAGAAACCGCCAGTCAAGATCTCCTCCCAGAACTGGCACAGTGTCGCTTGTGCTGTACTCTGTGGTCAAACAGTTAAACAGCCTGCCCAGATTCAGGGGTGAGGGGAAATATACCCCATCTCTTGATGGAGGACTGGCAAGGTCACACTGCAGAACAGCAAGGAGGATCGGAGATATTCTTGCATTTGTCTTTGGAAAATACGATCTGTTATATCCAGGTTCTCATCCTGGCAGAACGGCCATCAACATTTTATAATGGACCCAAGTCATTCCTACTACCTACAGTTGGTCTCTTTCCTTAGAAAATGCAGGAATTGGACTACAGTTCTACTTAGGATACTTTGGTTGCAAGGAACAGAGACTTGCTCAACTCCTCTTAGGAAGAACAGAATCCTCATAGGAAAACACAGCAGATTGTCTCTAAAACAAGTAAACCCTCAGGCACCAGCTATGCCCCCTGGCCTCTCTTGGAACACTGGGCTGTGTGGTTTTCTTCTCTCAGGCACATGGTGTTCTTATGTATCGACCTGATCATTGTCCTAACCCCTCCTCAGATATTCACACTCCATAGGGTCTACCAGTTTTAACCCCTAGTTAAGCCATTACCGTCTTTCCTCGTTCCTAGCTCCAGATTAAATTCCACAGACAATTACTGTCCCCACCCCCACCCCTTTTAGTACTTCACTTCTTTCTACTGTAAGCAACTGTATAAGCCTGTTGCCCTTCCCAGGATTGGCTGCTTTTCTTTGTAAGTTACACCCTTTATGTAAGCCACAGTGGCAGAGGGTACAGAGGATGGGGAGGTTGGTGTTGAATATAAAGATGACATCACACACACACACACACACCACACACAAATGGCCATCTAGAAGGCATGGTGATCCGTGAGTAATACAACTAAATAATTTCTAAAGTCATTCCAGTTCCAAGTGTGTATGGATTCTGTAAAGGTAATTTCCATTAGCTCGTGCAGTAACACAATAGCCTACTCATTTCACAATGCCTCACAGAGTATTCTAAAAAAAGGATCTACTGAACAGCTTCCATTCCCTAGAGAGAAGAAAGAGCGCTCCAGGGACCAAGCCTAATTTCCTATAGCCATTCTATTATCCCAGCTGTATCTATGGTTTCTATTAGCCCTTCTGTGCTATTGATCAGCCTGGTCACAATGAAAGAGCTTTATTGAATTCCAAGTAATGGAAACTCATTACACGGCCTAGATAATTAATTACCAATTCTTTCCTCTTAGTGAAATTGAAACTGGCTGTGGAGAGCGAGCTGAGTGAGCCCAGTAACGCAGCCTGTTTGAAGCTTTATTTAATGTGGATGAGGAACACTCTCCACCGGCCTTGGAGCTGTGTTTGATGTACTGCAGAGCCTTGAAATAACCCAAGGACTTTCCTTGAAAATAAACCATCTTTTCAAACAGGATCAATTGAAAGGAGGAGGCACTTAAACTATAAAAAGTAAAAAAATCAAAACACACATATCAATCACACAAGGATATGAATGGAAGGCATCGCTTCACTGGTACTTCTAACGCAGGTCACCAGTGCTTTTGCAAACCGCTAAGTAAGTCAGAGGTGGGAAGGGGGGTTCACGTCTTTGACCTTGTCTTGCCCCATGTGACTGCTAGGTGCATTGCCAATGTAATTTTCAAATCATGAGTTAGCAAGGTGACATTAATACATAACATATGTAGAAGACCGATAAACTCATCAATGGGTTTGACTGAAGACTGAGAAGATGATGACTAATAATAGCATTTTTAAAAAATAATTTAAAAATAGCTGGCCTTGACTGAAGGCCTATCTACATGTCAGGCACTGTGCTAGGCCCTTTACATATAGTATGTCATTTAAATTTTCATAATTCTACCATCTAAGTTATATTAATAGCTTGAAGGTGAGTATAACAAAGTGCAAACTGCCCCAAATCAAAGGGCTAAAGTTCCGTAAATTCAGATTTAATTCTGCCTAATTGATAAAGCCTACTCAATCCATTATGCCCTACAACCCTCCCCAGAATTAGTACGATAAGACAAACCAGTTCAAAAATGATTTACAGGAAACAGAGGAAGACTTTAGTTTACACAAAGATCAAAGTGCAACATGGAATAGACAATTATGCCTGAAGTTAGAAGCCTGAGAGGAAAAATGTCTTTTATCGTCATCATATCCCTTCTTCCTGAGACTACAGGTGGCAACAAGGCAATATAATGTTAATTTCTGTTTTCGTAAAACTTGATCCGAAGATATCTGAAGCCTGGATGACAAGGATAAAAGCTTCAGAGTGATAGGTTTCCAAAGCTTTATTCGATTGTCTCTGTTATAAGAGGTGGAGAATTGTGTCACCCCAATTGTACTGGCTGGACTCGAAGCCACTTCTTTCTAAAAGAAACACAAGTCAGACTCCAAGAAACACTGAACTGGCCTAGACATTCTTCATTCTCTGCATCAAACTCTGTTGTAACTATGGCATGTTGAACACACATAGACAGCACGCGCTGCCCCTCTCCGGAGCCCTGACATGCTTCTGCTGCCACCAGTCAAGTTCTCTGCCCACCGAGAGTCACGAGTGTCTGGTTCCAAACCCGCTTGTATCAGCTGTACATGGTATGGTGACGATATGTTTAATTTTTTATTACGTAAGCCAGTGAAATGAGGAGTATGAAAAATAAGAGTTGTTGGTTATACTGAAGAAAACAACAAGGTGGAAGGCTTTGGAATACACGATATTGTTTACAATATTGCTGTTGAGTTATATGTGAGGCAAGGTCAAAGACAAGGATTTATGTAAAAACATACAATCATGCCGCCCTTAAATTGCTTCACGGGTACTTCTAAGGACTCATTCCACTTTAAAGAAAATTAAAATTAAAATTGACTAATAATAAGAGTTTATACAAGTAAGATGATTTAGATGATCTTATCAGTTGACTTGAACTCGTATAAAAGCCCTTGGCCTTACCTCAAAGCACGTGCGTTCTTTCAGTGTAAAATAGAACCCTTACATGAAACATGTTTTCAATCCCCACAATAACCATATATGTTTTAAATTAATTAACCCGTTAGTGATCCAGCTTGTCTGGAGGATTTCTCAATATATCACAGATGTTTACCAAAGGTTTCTTCCAAGGAGGCAAAGTAAGACTTTATATCACACACATTTTGGAAAAATTCCTTTGGACATTCATATCTTTTCCTAAAGCTCCAGTCCTTCTTAAAGCTATCTTATATCTGTCTAAACCCCTCAATACTCCTCATTCCTCAGCCATCTGGATGTCACTGGCTTTCTTCCTCCTATTGTCTGTCTCTCACCTTTTCTCATACACCAACTGAGGTCCTTCAGCTTTCTCTAATCCCGCATCCCCACCCATTACTTGCTCAGCTTAAGAAAGAATCAGGAGGCCACCAAAAAAATGAAAATAAGGACTCTTCTTTTTTTTTTTTTAATTTTATCTACTTATTTGACAGAGAGAGAGAGAGCACAAGCAGGGGGAGCTGCAGGCAGAGGGAGAGGGAGAAGCAGACTCCCCGCTAAGCAAGGAGCCAGATGCAGGGCTCTATCCCAGGATCAGATCATGACCTAAGCTGAAGGCAGATGCCTAACTGACTGAGCCACCCAGGTGCCCCATGGACTCTTCTTTTAAAAATAAAGCAAAAGAAAATGTTACAGCTGCATATATTTTAATATTTTATCCCTTTTACATTTGAAAAATTTCAGCAGACCCTTATCCATTCTGAGAAAATCTCCCCAATGGGCCTTTTACTTATAAATATGAAGCAAAGACTTTGTGCTAAGATAAAGGTCTTTGGGGAAATTTGTCACCACCAAGCAGCCCAAAATCTGCTGGATGACAAGGTGGGAAAATTAAAATACTCTGTGGGGGAAGAATAGGTAGCAATTTGGCAGGATGAATTAAGTCATGGGAAGATGGGGACAGAGAGGCACTGACATGGAAGCTTCTTAGTTGGGATATGATTTCCAGTGGTTCCAGTGGCATGGGCCAGAAGCCAACAGAAGAGTTCTTGAAGGATTTGTTGTAGTTCCTGACATAAGCAGAGTTATGGAGGAAAGGGATATCCGCAAGAGGGGGACAGGGAAACTTTGTAGATGTTTTCTAGTTCATATTGGGGCCTGAAGTGAGGATGTGATGAAGCAAGCCAAGTAGCTATTTAGGGATCTGCAAGAAGAATAAGCAACCTCAAAGTGCAAAAGTCCTGAAGCAAAAACAGGCTTAGTATGTTTGAGGAATAACAAGGAGGCCAGGGCAACAGTAGGTAAAATCCAAGAATGGGGATAACATAGTACTGTGTGGGCCACTGTAAGGCCATTTTTACTCTGATATAATCAAGAAGACTTTAAAGAACTGTAAGACAAATCAAAAGTCCATATAAAACTGAATATTGGGGCACTTGGGTGGCTCAGTCGGTTAAGCATCTGTCTTCAGGTCAGGTCATGATCCCAGGGTTGTGGGATCGAGTCCCATATCTGGCTCTCTGCTCAGTGGGGACCCTGCTTCTTCCTCTGCCTTCCACTCCCCCTGCTTGCTCTCTCTCTCTCTCTAAGACATAAATAAAAAATATTTTTAAAAAATAATTTTAAAAAACAATATTATGGAAGTGAATAGATGTGATGTTCCTTTTTCCATTATTCAAATGCTAACTACAAAATGAAAGTGATGCCCAGGTATTTTCAGATAAAAGTCTCATTTATACAAATGAAAGATAAAACTTTAATCTCGGGTATCTACCAACTGATGAAATTGTAGGGTAACAGAGTAAACTTAAATTTTAAGAAAAGGCTATCAAAAGAAACTCAACGATGTCGGGTATAAGCATAAAGGAGACCTCTTTCTAGCCTTTAGCTTCCTAGTCTTACAAAATGAGGGATGTAAATGACCTTTCATAGCCCTGGAATTTGGGACTTGCTGCTAATATTTAATGGACTAGGACTTAATGTCTGAAGTGAAAGGGATATGTCTAAGTTAAAGTGTCACAAATCTGAAAGGAAGACAAAGAAGCAATTATTGTATGTTAGGAGGTGTATACATACTTGCATTTAAATTCACCAACTGAGGGGTGCCTTTGCAGCCCAGTCGGCTGAGCGTCCAACTCTTGGTTTCAGCTCAGGTCATGATCTCAGGGTCCTGGGATCAAGCCCCACATCAAGCTCCGTGCATAGCACAGAGTCTGCTTGAGATTCTCTCTCCCTCTTCCTCTGTCCCTCCTGCTTGTGCTGTCTCATTCTTCCTCTCTCTTTCTCTCTCTCAAATAAATAAATAAATCTTTTAAAAAAATAAATTCATGAACCAAGCAATTCCTTGAAAACACAGAAAGGGGGGAACTAAGATCATATTGTTGTGAGAGATTTCCACATCTAACCCAGACAAATAGAGGCTACAAGATAACGTTTTTATAATAGAAATTACAAAACTGGCACAGAAGCAAGATAAAGAATCAGTGGAGGACTTCTACTATCATGGTATAGAAGGAATGCACTGCAACATAATAAAGGCTATATTTGACAAGCCCATAGCTAAAGTCATACTCAGTAGAGAAAAGATGAAAGATTCTCCTCTAAGATCAGGAGTAAGACAAGGATGTCCATTCTCACCACTTCTATTCAACATAGTACTAGAAGTTCTAGCCAGAGAAATCAGGCAAGAAAAAATAAAAAGCATTCAAATGGGAAAGGACTAAGTAAAATTCCTTTTTTGCGCATGAAATGATCTTATAAAGAGAATACCCTAAAGACTCTACCAAAAAAAAAAAAATGTTAGAACTGGTCAACAATAAGCAAAATACAAAATCAATATATAAAGTTCAATTATATTTCCAAACACTGAAATATCTGAGAAAGAAATAAAAAGCCAATCCCATTTACAATAGCATTAAAGACAATAAAATACTTAGAAATAAAGTTAACCAAAGAATTAGATCTATACACTGAAAACTATAAAACATTAATGAAAGAAATCAAAGAAGACACAGTTACAGGCATACCTCATTTTATTGCACTTCATATTATTGGGCTCTGCGGATATTTCATTTTTCACAAATTGAAGGTTTGTTGCAACCCTGCAATTGAGCAAGTCTATCTGCACCATTTTTTCCAAAAGCATTTGTTCCCTTCATGGCTCTGTGTCACATTTTGATAATTCTTGCAATATTTCAAACTTTTTCATTATTATTATATTCATTATGGTGATCTGTGATTGGTGATCTTTGATGTTACTATCATAATTGCTTTGGGGCACCAGAAACTGTGCTCAGACTGGCAACTTAATAAATAAGTGTGTGTCTTCTGAGTGCTTCACCAACTGGCTGCTCCTCCGTCTCTCTTATTCTCTTTGGGTATCTCTATTCCCTGAGACACAGATATATTGAAATTAGGCCAATTAATAGTCCTACAATGGCCTCTAATATTCAAGTGATAGGAATAGTTGCATGTCTCTCACTTTAAATCAACAGCCAGAAACAATTCAGCTTAGTGAGGAAGACACACCAAAAGCCAAGACAGACTAAAAGCTAGGTCTCCTGCACCAACCAGTTAGCCAAGTTGTGAATGCAAGGAATAAGTTCTTGAGGGAGATTAAAAATGGTTCACTCTAGTGAACATATGAATGATAAGAAAGCAAACTGGCCTTACTGCTAATGTGGAGAAGGTTTTAGTGGTCTGAATAGAAGATCAAACCAGCCACAATATTCCCTTAAGCCAAAGCCCAATCCATAGCTAGGCCCTAAATCTCTTCAATTCTGTGAAATCTGAGAGATGGGAGGAAGCTGCGGAAGAAAAGTTTAAAGTTGGTAGAGTTTGGTTCATGAGGTTTCAGGAAAGAAGTCATTTCCATGACATAAAAATGCAAGATGAAGCAGCAAATGCTGATGTAGAAGCTAGAGCATATTATCTGGGAGATCTAGCTGAGATCATTAATTAAGGTGGCTACACTAAACAACAGATCTTCAATGTAGGTGTAACAGCCTTGTGTTGGAAGAAGATGTCAGCTAGGACTTTCAGAGCTAGAAAGGAGAAATCAATGCCTGGCTTCAAAGTGTCAAAGCACAGGTTGACTTGTCTTACTAGGGGCTAATGCACCTGGTGGCTCTCAGTTGAAGCCAATATTCATTTACCATTTTGAAAATCCTAGGGCCCTTCAGAATGATGCTAAATCTACTCTGCCTGTGCCCTATAAACAGAACAGCAAAGCCTGGGTGATTTCTTTAATGGATCTGGGCAAAGTCAATTGAAATCCTTCTAGAAAGTATTGATCATTCTAGATGCCATTAAAAACATCAGCAGTTCATGGAAGTCAAAACAACAACATGAACAGGAGTTTGGAAGAAGTTGATTCTAACCCTCACGGATGAATTTGAGGGGTTCAAGACTTCAGTAGAGGAAGTCCCTGCAGATGTGGTGGAAACAGCAAAAGAACTAGAAGCGGAGCCTGAAGGTGGGACTGAGCGGCTGCCATCTCATGATTAAGCTTGAATGGATGAGGAGGTGCTTCCGACGGATGAACAAAGAAAATGGTTTCTCAACATGGAATCTACTCCTGGCACAGATGCTGTGAAGACTGTTGAAAAGACAGCAAAGGATTTAGAATATTACATAAACTTAGGTAATAAAGTGGTGGCAGAGTTTGAGAGAATGGACTCCAATTTTTAAACAAGTTCTACTGTGGGTAAAATGCTATCAAACAGCATCACCTGCTACGGAGAAATCATTAGTGAAAGAAAGAGTCAATCAATCCACAGATTTCATTGTTCTCTTAGGAACTTGCCGTAGCCACCTAACCTTCAGCAACCACCACCCTGATTAGCAGCAGCCATCAACATCGAGACAAGACCCTCCAGCAGCAAAAGATGGTGACTCACTGCAAGCTCAGGTGATGGTTAGCATTTTCTAGCAGTATTGTTTAATTAAGGTAGGCACATTGGTTTTTTTAGACAGTGATATTGTATACTTAACCGACTACACTATCATGTGAACATAACTTCTATATGCACTAGTAAACCAAAAAAAATTCATCTGATCCACTTTATTGCAATATTTGCTTTATCGAATATTTTGTCTGAAATTGAACCCTCAGTACCTCAGAGGTACACCTGTAAATGGAAAGATATCTTGTGTTCGTAAATCAGAAGAGTTAATATTCTTAAAATGTCCATACTACTCAAGTAATCTACAGATTCAAGGTAATTCCTATGAAAATTCCAAAGGCATTTTTCACAGAAATAGAAAAAAGAATCCTAAATTTGAATGAACCACAAAAGATCCCAAATAGCTAAAGCAATCTGGAGCGAAAAGAACAGAGCTAGGGGGCACCTGGGTGGCTTAGTCATTAAGCATCTGCCTTCGGCTCAGGGTGTGATCCCAGGGTCCTGGGATCGAGCCCCGCATCGGGCTCCCTGCTCTGCTGCGAGCCTGCTTCTTCCTCTCCCACTCCCCCTGCTTGTGTTCCCTCTCTCACTGGCTGTCTCTCTCTCTCTGTCAAATAAATAAATAAAATCTTAAAAAAAAAAAAAAGAACAGAGCTAGAGGCATCACCCTTCCTGATTTCAAACTATATTGTTAAGATATAGTCATCAAAACAGTACAATATTGGCATAAAAACAGACACATAGATCAATGGAACAAAATAGAGAACCCAGAAATAAAACTACACATATGTGGTCAACTAATTTTCAGCAAAAGCACCAAGAATACACAGTGGGTAAAGGACAGTGTCTTCAATAAATAGTGTTAGGAAACTAGATATCCACGTACATAAGAATGAAACTGGATCACAATCTTCCTACACAAAAATCAACTCAAAAGGGATTAAAGCCTTACATGTAAGTCTTTAAACTATAAAAATCTTAGAAGAAAAACATAAGGGAAAAGTCCCTTTTATATTGGTTTGGCAATCATTTTTTTTTAATCTGACATGAAAGGCACAGTCAATAAAAGCAAAAATAAACAAGTGGGACTACATCAAACTAAAAAAATTCTGCACAGCAAAGGAAACAATCAACAAAATGAAAAGGCAACCTATGGAATGGAAGGAAATACTAGCAAGATCATGTTATCTCATAAGGAGTTAATATCCAAAATACATAAAGAACATTTGTAACTCAATAGCAAAAAATAAATAAAAATCCAATTAAAAAATGAGAAAAGGAACAGAATAGACATTTCTCCAAAGGAGTCATGCAAATGGTCAACAGGTATATGAAAATATGTTCAACATCATTAAGCATCATGGAAATACAAATCAAAATCACAGTGAGATATCACCTTACATCTGTGAGGATAGCTATTATCATAAAGTCAAAAGATAGCAAGTATTGATAAGGAGTCAGAGAAAAGGGAGCCCTTCTTTGTGCCATGTTGGTGGGAATGAGTATAGCCACTATAGAAAAAATATGGATGATCCTCAAAAATGTAAAAAAATACGACTACCATGTGATCCAGCAGTCCCACTTCTGGGTATATATCCAAAGGAAATAAAATCACCATCTTGAAGAGATATTTGCACTCCTGTTCCATTGCAGCATTATTCACAATAACCGAGATATGGAAACAACCTAAATGCCCACTGATGTATGAATGAATAATGAAAATGTGATATTCAGCCTTAAAAAAGAAGGAAATCATTTGTGACAACAGAGATGAAGCTGGAGGACATGATGCTAAGTGCAATAAGCCAGAAACAGAAGACAAATATTGCATGATCTCGCTAATCAAAAAAAGCCGAACATAGTAATGGAGAGAATAGTTATAATCAGAAGTTGGGATGTGGGGGTAAAATGGGAGATTAAAGAAATTCTCAATGGAAAGTAAAATGCTAGTTGCCGGAGGCTGAGGTGAAGGTGTCATGAGGGGCTATTGTTTGATGGGCACAGAGGTCCAGTTTTACAGGATGAAAAGCATTCTGGAGATGGATGGTAGTGAAGGTAGCATAAGAATGTGAATATACTGAGTACCACTGAACTCTACTCTTAAAATGGTTAATATAGTGTAATGTTATGTATATTTTAGCACAATAAAAAATTAAAAACGTGTCATAGAAACACAAAACATAAATACTAATTGTTATTAAGAAGAGAAAAAAATTTTAATATCCTGAATTCCACTACCATCTTATGGACAGTCAGATGAACTTGGGTTCTTTGCTATTTAGTAGCCATGTGACCTCAAATAAGTCACCAGTTATTCTTAACTACTCACACTATCTGTAAATTAAGCTGTTTTTCTATTTTTCCCACACCTTGTCCACACATCAATTCCTTTATTTTACAAACTACAAATGACTAACCAGACTAGCTACATAATTTGCCCTAGGTTATTTGGTTAGTTAACAGCAGAACCAGAACTAATATCCTGAATTGTCCAATCCCTTAGTCCAGAAATCTTTCTTCTCTACATGTTTAATATAAAGTTCTGGACAATTTTTCGTGAAGATAATGGTTGGACAAAAATAGATCATTTATTAGTGATAAGAAGCAGGTCGATTCAATCAGCAGAGCTCCAGAAAGACCAAGAAGTTGGAGCCATCTGTTGCTATGACAGATGGAGAACTCAAGACAGAACTGTATGAAAGTCGCTAAAGAACAATTGGACCTTTAGGTTCCCATTCTCACACAATACAGAAGGCAAAAACACTCCATCCCACACTGCAAGAGAATTATGATCTCTGGAGACCAGGAGCCAGAGAACCCTGGTTTCAGCGACATCAGCTTAGAAACATTTGTGAAGGAAACTTGAGTCTGAAAACAAAGCCAGACACACACAAGTAAATTCTGTATGATTCCATTTATATGAATTTCAAGAACAGGTAATAATATCAATCTAAAACAGTTAAAATAGTCAGGGAGAGCAGAATTATTAATAAGGAAAGGGCATAAGGAAACTCTTACAGGACCGAAATGTTCAACACCTTAATCTGGGTGATAAATGGGTCCATGCCTATGTGAAAATTGGTGGAGTTGTACACTTGGGTTTTGCATATTTTACTGAATATTCAGCATACCTCGATTTATTTAAAAAAAAAAAAAAGAATACAGGGGGTCTGCTAGCATCCAATCTAAGCCTTTCAGACTCAGCAAAGTTTTCACACAAACATAAGAAAAAAGTCACTGTATATAATTGATTCCCTTGTTTTGGTTTTGGTTTTCATCCAGAATACTTGATTCTCAACTTTTCACAATTGAGCAAACTTTATCCTGAGCTTCTTATCAAGTTAGCAGTCTTGCTTTTCCAGAACTCTCTAAAAATTTGTAAAATTAGCCCATCCCCATTCCATTCCTTCCATCTTAACCACTCCCTGTAACAATATTTGGATTTACATATTTTGAAAGAAATACATAACACATTATTCATGTTCTTTAATAAGCCAGTCAGCACAAATGTCCTTGTCACTACGTAGCCCCCCTCAAGGTAGCTACTATTCTGACTTCTGTCACCGTAAGTAGTTTTGCCTGATACTGAACTTTGTATAAATGGGAAACCACACAGTACACACCATTTGGTGCCTGGCTCCTCTCATGCAATTGAAGAGCTTTGAGAAAGAGTAGTTTGACCACATCCAGGCAGACAGGCTTACCTGTATAAAAGGGGAATCTGAATATGGAATGAATTGTACCCACCATTACAAAAAAGGTCCTAGAGTGCCTGATTCAGTTGCCCATGATGGAGACAAGTTTCTGTCACTAAATGAATGTGTTCTTCCTAATAATCCATTCTTGTTTCAAGCCCTATGTAAAAACCTGAGGAAAACATAAAAACACTTTGAAGTTCAAGTTATTTTAAGTTATTTTATACAAGGAAAAAAGAAATAAAAATGTAAAAGCTGGGGATTTTCAGATTTGTATATGTTTTACCAGTTAAAACACTGCACAGTAACTTTGGCAGTGCCTAATTTTAAGGCACAAAAACATACCAATTAACTTTCATGTTTTTCCAGATGAGTGCCTTATTGTTAAATTTCTGCAGAAGTAAAATTATTTCATTGTTCCTGTTATATTTTGATATTTGTTTTATGATTTCCTTCCTTGAAAACAGAACCTCTTAATTTCATAATTTTAAAAGAACATTTTGTGGGTAAAAATTCTGCCCATGTGTATTTATAATGTAATTTGTTTTCCCTTCGAAAACCACAACATACTTCTAAAGGTTATCAAATATTTGGAATATTTTCACACATAGATCTTGCCCCCCCGTGTCATATTACTCCGTGTTCTAGTTCCATTGTATAATCAGTAAATAGGTTTGGGGTATGAAAATGATAACTGATAGGATTTCAAAAATGAACATACCACAAGGGCCAACTGGCAGTGTTTCCAAGGTTACCAGGCCATTTTACAGTTTGCTCTCTATCTCCTTTTGATATGTGACAATTTAGGTTATAGGGATTAAGCTTGGTGTTGTCCAACCACTCCTCCATTGCTGCCAAGTGAGTGACAATAATGTACAATGTGAATGTGACCCACAGAGGGTACGAATTATTCTGCCTGATTCAGGGCCCGTCAATGATCCAGGTGAAGGATGGAAAATTTCCTGGTGAGAAAAAAGTGTATGTCTGCCTCTACTTGGACAACATCTCAGGAATCCATAAGACTAGAGAATTTATTTGACTCATCTGAATGTAGAACAAGAAAGAAGGCGAGTGGTGTTTCCTTCATTATTAATGTATGAGATACCACTATAGTCAATTTTGAATGCCTACTTTACTCTTGGTCTTGAGATTGTTTTGTTCTTTAGTTTTACTGAAATACCCTCAGGAGGATTAAACTTTGCTTGGATGAATTCCAATTATCATAAAACTTCAACAAGCCAACTTATGAATATTTAGTCTTCTCCTCATGTTCAAAAACAGCCAAATAAAGATGATAATATAAAGAAATGGCCCCTAACAGGCATGGTTATCAACTCTAAAGAAATGTCAGTGCCTATGAATTTGAGATATGAAGTGTATTTAATATTTAAAAGACTCTTTAACAAGGTATGAACTTTCCTCTTCAATTAATTATTGATCCAGGCACTCATCTCCCGTTCATTTAAAACTTTTAAACGAAGTGTCTCAAGCATTTGGATTTGGCAGTAGAGGAGAAGGCAGTCATTGACTTGTGTTTTTTGGAGGTATGATCAGGAAGGAGTTCTAACAATGTGGGGAAAAAAAACAAAACAAAACCCTACACAAACATCTTCCATTACTCCTACATTTGATGTTGCTGGTGCCATCAAGCAAACACTAAATAACAACAAGCAAATTCTGTTGAAATGTTTAGCTAAATGGAACCAAAACAGTCACAGTTGACAATTTCATAAATACATTAATTAGAAGTGTCTCCAAATAGTATGTGATTTTGAATTATTAACATAAAACACTGCATTATAAATGACTGCAAATTGCATTCCTCGTGTTTTCCATGCTTAATTTATTATGCCGTAGGAAAATTTGCAAATTACTTCACTGTTTTATACTTAATGGATAGTTTTATGTGTATATTATTCCTTTAAGATAAAATTAAATTGCAGTGTACATACGTGATATGTGACATGTTACAGGAGACACTCAAAGCTGGGTCAAAAAACGGTTAATCTCACTTTCGTTATGGGTACTTTGCATTCACAATGGTTTGCTGTTAAGATTCCACTTGAGCTCTTGGCTACTGGGCTCTGTCTCAGTGCTCGCTCTTTTCTTCCCCAGGGATGCAGTCTAGCCATAACGGTGCATGATTTTTACTAAATTGTGCAAAGCATGGCTTTTTGTTAGTGAGGACTTTCTGGTACCATACTTACAAACAAATAGAGGTTAAATTCTCTGAGTTGAAAGAGCTGGCCAAGCTTAACCTTGATGAGTGTTGTCACTCACACTATGAGGACAAATTCTGAATACTGACCTTTATTTGAAAGGAATGATCTGTGTGAGATTTTTCAAATATTATTGTTAACCTATGCAGATACCTTTTAACTTTCCCTCTTTCTTATGATTTTGTCTTTATTTCACAATTACATTGCTCTTTTATCTAAATGCTTTTAGAAGTGATTTTTCACTTTTTTTAGGTGAAGAACCCCTATATTAAACAAAACTTAAAAGCCATTAGTCCCAGTCCGAATGGAGTAAGCCTTATCCAGATATTTGAGAAGCTAACATACCATAAAATTTTTAAATCACATACAAAAATGGATTACTTTGTTCTGAACTGTAGGCATCTAAAGAGGGGAACCTCTCCAGTTCTCCCTTTCAACACAGATTCCTTTCCTCCTCTAGGGATACCAGGGTATGGGCATTTTCCATGAAGAGTGCTACTATGGTTAAAAAGCATGCATCACACTATGCTTCTCTACTCATCTTCATCTTGCATCTGTGTTGCCAGGACCATAACTGAACTACTCTCCACTCTTTGTTTCTGGATGCGTATTATAACTGGTGGTATTATTCAACCCTTAGTTAGGGGACTAGAAGAGGCCCTTAGGCCTTGTCTAGCATAAGCCAGATGCTCCAGCTCAATTCTCTGGTGCTCTGAAGTAGAGACTCATGTATAAACCTAGCTAACAATGGAATGTTTGTCTCGGATATTGAGTTCCCGGCAATAGATTATTCATTCTAACAATGTTATAACTATTAGACAGGGATTTTAAAATAACTATGATTAATACATTAAAGGATATGGAGGGAGTGGGCAAAGTTCATAAACAGATGAGGAATTTAAGAGTAAAATGGAAATAATAGACATAAAAAAATAGAGGGAGGTGAAGAATCTTTTTGATAAGCTAATCAACAGACTGGATATAACCGAGGGAGAAAATGAGTGAACTTGGAGAAAGGTCAATAGAAATTATCCACATTGAAACCCAAAGGTGTGAAAGAAATGAAACAGAGTATCCAAGAGCTAACAGACGTGTAATTGGATTTTCAGAAGGCAAAAACAGACAGCAGGTGAAAGAAATATCTGGCATGGTGATGGCCAAGTAGTTTCCAAAATTAATGCAAGAAACATTTTTAAAAATCCAAAAATCTCTGCTCACACACGTGCAATAGATACAGATCGATGATACAGACAGATGAAGATCTACAATGACTGAGAGTGTCCTCGATCCTTTATTCTTTATTTATTTATTTTTTTTAAATTTATTTGACAGAGAGAGATAGCGAGAGAGGGAACACAAGCAGGGTGAGTGGGAGAGGGAGAAGCAGGCTTCTCACCGAGCAGGGAGCCGAATGCGGGGATCAATCCCAGGACCCTGGGACCATGACCTGAACTGGAGGCAGATGCTTAATGACTGAGCCCCTGAGGCACCCCCCTCAATCCTTTAAAATAGAGATGGAGACCTTTTGGGACAACTAAAATTGGAAAGAATGTATTTCTAGCCAATATGTACAATGGAACATTCAGGGAAGTTGTTCAAGTAGCCGAATTTGTCATCAGATGGAAATGTGGACCTACACAAATAACTGAATAGGCCCACAAATGGTCAAACTGGAGGGTAAATATGAGACTTCTTTCTTACTATTAATGTTTTTAATAGATACTGTCTCATCAAAAGTACAAAGAGTTGGGGCGCCTGGGTGGCTCAGGTCATGATCCCAGGGTCCTGAGATCGAGCCCTGCATTGGGCTCCCTGCTCAGCAGGAAGCCTGCTTCTCCCTCTCCCACTCCCCCTGCTTGTGTTCCCTCTCTCACTGTCTCTCTCTGTCAAATAAATTTAAAAAAACTTTAAAAAAAAGTACAAAGAGTAAAAATGTATTGTGGGGTTAATATATGGAGAAGTAAAATGTATGACAAAAACCACACAATCAATGGAAGGGAGGAATTAGAAGTGTACAATTGTAAGAGTATTTTACTCTGAAGTAGTATGATATTATTTCAAGGAAAACTACAATAAGTTAAAGACGTACATCATAAATGATAGCGATCCCTCCCAGAAAATGAATAAAACCAACGAGCTGATGATAAAAACAAGTGAAATTTTAAAGTACCCAGTTAATCCAAAAGAAGGAAGGAAAAGAGGAAATAAAAGCATATCAGATCAAGAGAAGGTAAATCACAAAGTGGCAAATTTAAATCCAATCATAATATTATGTATAGAAAACCATAAAGACCTCATCAAAAAGCTGTTCAAACTGATAAATGATTTTAGTGAAGTTGCAGGATACAAAATCAAAATACGGAAATCTGTTGTGTTTCTTTACATTATCAGAAGAAGAAATAAACAAAACAATCCCATTTATGATTCAATAAAAAGAATAAAATACCTAGGCATAAATTAAACAAAGGAGGTGAAAGAATTGCATTTTGAAAACTACAAAACATTAATGAAAGAAATTGAAGACATAAAGAAATAGATAGTTTATGCTCATGGATTACAAGAATTAATATTGTTAAAATGTCCACACTACCCAAAGCATTATAGAGATTCAATATAATCCCTCTCAAAATTCCAATGGTATTTTTTAGATCAATTGAAAGATTTGTATAAAATCTGTATTTTATTTATTAAATAAATAATATTTGTTAATTTATTTGTTAATTTATTAAATAAATGTATTATTTGTTTATATTATATTATTTGTTTATATTATATTATTTGTTTGTAACAAATATAATAATATTTGTTAATTTATTAAATAAATGTATTTATTTATTAAAAAGACCCCAAGTAGCCAAAGCAACCTTAAGGAAGAACAAAGCTGGAGGCATCACACTTTCTAATTTCAACTATGTTACAGAGCTACAGTAATTAAAACAGCATAGTATTGGCATAAAAACAGACACATAGATCAATGGAGCAGAAGAGAGGGTCCAAAAATAAATCCACATATATGTGGTCAATTAACTTACAACAAAGGAGCCAAGAATATATAATGGGGAAAGGACAGTCTCTTCAATAAATGGTGGTGGGGAAACTAGACAGCTACATACAAAAGAATAAAACTGAACTAACTACTATATTACACCGTTCAAAGAAACTAACTCAGAATAAATTGAAGACTTCAATATAAGTCCTGAAATCATAAAACTCTTAGAAGAAAATGGGTGGTAAGCTCCTTGACATAAGGGTTGAAGATGATTTTTAGAGTCTTGACACCAAAAGCAAAAACAACGAAAGCAAAAATAAACAATTGGGACGACCTCAAACTAAAAAGCTTCTGCACAGCAAAGGAAACCATCAACAGAATGAAAAGCAACCTACTGAATTGGAGAAAATAATTGTAAATTGTGTATCTGATAAGCTAATATACAAAATATAGAAAGAATTTATACAACTCAATAGCAAAAAAAAAAAAAAAAGACTAAAAAATGGGCAGAAGATCTGAGTAGACATTTTTCCAAAGAAGACATAGAGTTGGCCAAAGATGCTCAACATCACTCATCATCAGAGAAATGCAACCAAAACCACAATGAGACATCACCTCTCACCTGTTAGAATGGCTATGCTCAAAAAGACAAGAAGGAACAAGTGTTGGCGAGCATGAGAAGAAAAAGGAACCCTTGTGCACTGTTGGTGGGAGTGTATATTGAGGCAAGCACTATGGAAGACTGTATAAAGGTGCTGCAGAAAATTAAAAATACGGACTACCGTCAGATCTAGCAATTCCACTTCTGGGTGTTTATCCAAAGAAAATGAAAACACTATTTCAAAAAGATATACATACCCACATGTTCACTGCAGCATTATTTATATTAGCCACATATAGAATATTATTCAGCCATAAAAAATTAAATCGTGCCGTTTGTGACAACATGGATCAACCCCGAGGGCATTATGGTATGTGAAATAAAACAGAGGCAGATAAATAGGATGTCTTTCATGTGAAATCTAAACAAATAAACAAACAAAAAAATCCCCACAAGTTCATAAATACAGAGAACAGGTTGGTGGTCAAGAGGCAGGAGGTGGGGTTATAGGAGAAATGGGTGAAATTTATTTTGTTTTAGTTTAAATAAATTGAATAATTTTTTGAGCCCTAATCTACAGAAAGAAGAGCACCAAAACCACAGCCTCTGGGCAAGAGAACAGCCAGAAAAACTATGGGACAGAAAAAGAAACAGGGAAAACTGTACTCCACCTCTGGGGAAGGGGCAGGAGTGTCTGCAAGGTCCAGCATTACCTCTACAAAAAGGCAAGAGCACCTGTGATATCCAGAGTCCTAGGACCCCGCCTAAGACTGTGGTTTCATCAGAACATTAGAGAACTCACTCTTCACCAGCCCCCATCAACACATTAACAGTCTTTGGGTGAAAATAATCATGGAATACATCTCCAGAGGTGTAAAGGACAAGTTCTCTCTGGGGAGCAGAACAAAGGGAAGACACAAAGCTAAGTGAAGAATACACATTAAGTAAACCCATCTGGCAAACTAGCCTACAAGCTAAACAGGGTTTTGCTGAGGAATTTCAAGTTTGCTGTTCTGCTGAGGGTAACCATAACAACAACAGACTTCATCCCAGCTCACTTCCTTAGGAGATCAACACAAACTCCCAAACCAAAGCCCTAGCAAAAGTAAAGGTATGCCCGTACTCATACTCATCACTAAGAAGTAAAAAACATTTAATTCAACACAACATAGCTTTCAACAAAATATCACAAAGGACACAAAAAAGCAAGATAAACAATTATCAGTGCCAGACACAGATATGACATAGATGTTGAAAATACATCATAGGAAAAGTAAAATAACACATAAGTAATATGTCAAGGGTCTAGTGAGAAAAGGTAAACAAGATGCAAGATCAGATTGTGACGTCACTGAAGAGATGGAAACTACAAGAATGAATCAAGTAGAAATTCCAGAAATCAAAAACACAGTAACAATGATGAAGAATAGCTTCAAAAGTCTCATTAGTAGAGGCAACACAACTAGGAAAGAACCCATGAACTTGAATAATGCAAAGAGAAACACAAAGAGGCCAAAAAAAAAAGTAAAAAATACATAAAACAAAAACAAAAACAAAAAACAGAACAGAGCATCCAAGAGCTGTGGGACAATATCAAATAATCTAACATATGCATAGTTGGAATCCCAGAAGGAGAGGAGAGAGAGAACAGCTGAAGAAATATTTTAAGAAATAATGGCTGAGAATATTGCAAATTTAATGACAAACACCAAAACTACAGATCGAGTGCAGAGAAAAACAAGCTGAATAAATACCAAAAATAAAACACACTTAGACATATCATATTGAAAATGCTGAAAACCAAAGAAAAAGAGAAAATCGTGAAAGACAGTCAAAAGAAAAAAAGACATTACCTATAGAAGACAAAGATCAGAATTATAGCCAATTTCTCAACATAAACCATGCATGCAAGAAAGAATGGGGTGACACCTTTAAAATGTAAAAGAAAAAAATGCTCTGTACTCAGGAAAAATATATTTGAAACATAAAAGAGGAATAAAGACAGACAGACAAAAGCGAAGGGAATTAATCACCAGCAGACCTAGGATAGAAGGAATATTAAGGGAAGTTCCTCACAATGAAATAGGATATACATCAGAAACTTCGGAAGTGAAGAACTTTGTAAATGGGACATGTCGTTATGAAATCTCACAACACCAAAGAAGAAGAGATCCTTAAAAATTGCAGAGAGACAGAAATAATTGGGTGCATAAAAATTCAGAATCTTAAGTCATCATATGTCTTACCAGCAAAAGTGGATGCTGGAAGACACTACAGTAAATCTTACAAAGAGGAAAAATTATTTTCAAACTAGGATTCTATAACAAGCCAAACACTCATCAGTTAAATGAGAATAAAGACATTTTCATTCCTTCCTGAGAAGTTTCTTGGATATATTCCTAAAATTTTGTGAGAAAAACAGGTAGAGAATGATAGGATGCATTAAACAGTGTGTACAGCCAAGAAAGTAGTCAATACAGTTCCAGATGATACCCATTCAGATCTTAAAAGCATTCAATCCAGACAGTGATGGAGAGATTTCTAGATTTAAAAGAAATCGAAGGAAAGAATAAAATAATTAAGAGTTTGGAAGAATCTGAGATAAATTAATTGGGCAGACTGTTTAACAAAAAGTACAATCATTTTTTCTAATTTGAGGCTCCAGATAATCTCATCTAAATAGTGTTGAGCCCACAGCAAAGAAAATATAATCCTACTACACTCTTTGGAATAGAGGAACAAAATGATCTGACTTATCATTTTGGAAAGGGAATACTTTAGCCCCTGTGTCAACAACAGACAGGATGGAAAAGAATGAGAGGCCATTTCAGTCTGGGAAACTGTTGGCAGTAGGGACACATGGTCAGCTTGAGGACAGGATTTGTTTGTTGATTGACATTGAAGTGTGAGAGAGAGAGATCAGTGACAGCGTCAAGATTTTCAACCAAAGACAATGGAAGGTTGCTGTTGCCATTGACCAAAAAGAAGGAAGAGAAAGTTTGGGCAAAGGAAAATATTTCATTTTGAACATGTAAATTTGAGATGGTTATTAAACATCCAAGTACAGACATTGACTGGTCAGTTAGCTGGTAGATATTTAAATTAATTTAATAGTTGGATATATGAATTTAAACTTCATGGGAGAAATCAGGTTGAACATATAAATTTGGATTCCAAGAGCATATAGACTGGGGGGCACCTGGATGGCTCAGTCGGTTAAGCATCTGCCTTCGGCTCATGTCATAATCTCATGGGTCGTGGGATCGATTCCCATGTCAGGCTCCCTGCTCAGCAGAGAGCCTGATTCTCCCTCTCCTATCCCTCCCCTCATTCCTGCTGTCTCTTGCATGCTCTCTCAGTCTCTCTCTAATAAATAGATAAATTTAAAAAAAACAAAAAATGAAACAAAACAAAAATAATGAACTGAATGAGACCACTTGGGAAATCTGTACAGCTAGAAAATATTGAGCCTTCGAGCATTCCACGTTACAGAGCCGAGTTAGATAAGCAGAAGCAGTCAGTGAGCAGACAGGAGGATCAAGTATTCTGGAAAACAAGTGGAAAAACTAAATGCTTCAAAGAAGGAATGATCAACTGTGTTTAAAACTGGATATGAGTTAAATAAGAAAACGACAAACAAGAGACCATTGCATTTAGCAAATAGAAATCAGTAATATCTTCAGAAGAGCTATTTTGTGGTGTGATAGGATTGAAAGACTGGAGTGGGCTCAAGAGAAAATGAGAAGAAAGAAAGTAGAAAGCAGAATATATAACTTTTTTGTAACAGCTTTATTGACATATAATTCAAATACCATACTACTCACACTTTTGAAGTGCAAAATTCAATGTTTTTTTTTATATCTTTGTATATAACTATTTCCAGAAGTTTTGTCTTAGATAAACAGAGTTTGAAAGACAAATTTTAAAAGGGAGTTTTTTGAGTTTGTGATCTCTTTAAAAGATTACAGAGTGTATGCACACTGATGAAATGATCCTGAAGACAAGACCAATGATGAAGGACACAAAGGTGAAAATTAATTGTTGGCACAATGTCCTGAAGTAGGATAAGGCTGGTTGTAACTAGGGCACCAGTGGAGAGGCTGGCTCTAGATAAGAGCAAGGTAGTTTCTTCATAGTCCCAGGATAGACAAAGGTAAGATGGTAGACATGAGGGTCAGAGCCTTTAGAAGTTCTCTCAGCCCTGCTTATATTTTCTCAGTGAGACTGAAAACTAGGTTATCTCCTGAGAGTGAGGATGGGGGAGGAGATGTTAGAGGACTTGAGGACAAAAAATAAAATAGTGGCTAGGAAGATAAGAAGTGTGAATAAACCACAGGAATAGACTATGAATACCGGGCAACAGAAAGGAGGTCTTTGGTTTTCATGGTCATGAAAGTAAAATAAGACCAGTCAACTTAGTCACACATTTTCTTCAGACATGAAGCAGGTGAAGATGTAGATATAACCAGGAATGAGGCTTTGCCACGGGAGGAAGATAAAGGGAAAGGAGGAGAAAATTACGAAGCGGAGTCGTTAAAATGATCGGCTCTTGACTCTAAAACTAGCTAAGTAAGGAATTGTGGCCATGAGGGATACATGGAGGTAAAAAGATATGAAAGCTCAAAATTCCGTCAGTCTGAATAAGGAAATAGAAATCAGAGTACAACACGGAGTGGATATTTTTCTATTTGACCGACAGTACAAAATGTGAGTGGTAAAAAGCTTGATTATATCCCAACAAAGTGAGAGCTGGATCAATCTTCAAGGTAGTAGGAAGGATAGAAGGTGGAAGGACAGCCAAATTGTACTAATTGACCTCAGAATACAAAGCAAGGAGTCAAGAGGCACTGCCTATGGTTAACGGAAGAATAAACAGAAACGTGTCCTTTGAAATTATAGTGGTTACCAGTCTAGAAATACTGAATAACTAACTTTGGAGGAAAGAGGAAACAAATTGGGGTGGTATAAAGTGGTTAAGTCTCCATCTATTATAACAGATAACATCAAAACTTAATAAAAGGAAAATAAAGATGTATCAGCATTTGGGGGATACATAATATAAGATTATGCCTAAGAGAATCCCCTTCTATGTCTGAGAAGATAGCTAAAACCAGTGTTTGCTCTGGGGAGCAGAAATAAGAGAGGGGTTGTTAAGACAAGTGGATGCTGTTTTGATCAAAAGCTCACCTGTGCTCTTTGGATTTTAGCCATGTGAAGACATGACTGTGATAATATATATACATACATATATATATATTTAAAAATTCACGGTCTCAGAAATTAACAGATCTAATGACTCCATTGAACTTTCTCTAAAGTAGACAGAAAAGAACATATACATTTTCTGATGTTTGAAAAACTGCCGTTTTATCTTGCAACTAAGAGAAGAAGGTAGGTTGGACCCATATAACCTTATTTCTCTAGTCTTATTAAGAAATCCAAAGTCAAAGAATCTTCATATTCGAAGTTTCTAATTTCACTTCCTACTCGTAAGGGAGAGTAAGAAAAGGTTTTGGCAAATTAAAAAATTTTAAAAACAAAAAATTTTTCTTAACAAATAGATTTTACTCATAAACATTTTGATGAGTGCAGCGGAAAACAAAGTAGTTTGAAAAAAAAAATGTGGTTTGCGGGGGTAAAGTGCTAGAAAAACACATCTTGCTTTCCCTGATTGCAAAATATTTGAAAACGAATTTGTGACTTTGTTGAATGTGCAGAGCAAATACACTTCCCTCCTCCAACTTCTGGCTTGTTTGCTATGTGCCAGAATTTTGGGAAGAACATGGGAATTATTGGCATATGGAGTATAAGGCTGTTGTCATGCCACGAGTTCACCAGATCTCTCTCAAGAAAAATCTGATTGATATTATTTAAATTTTTTTTATTTTGAAAGTTTCACACATATATAAAACTAGAGAGAATAGGATGAATTCCTTGTACACATCACCCAGCTTCAGCAATTCTCAGCTGATGGCCTGTCTTTTTTCATCTATACACCCACCCACACCCCCTTTATAATTATTTTTACCTTTTTTTTTTAAGATTTTATTTATTTGAAAGAGAGAGAGCGCATGCACACACACAAGCAGGGGGAGCAGCGAAAGGAGAGGGAGAAGCAGACTCCACACTGAGCACAGAGCCCAACTCTGGTCAATCTTACGAACCTCAGACCCTGACCCAAGATGAAGTCAAGAGTCAGATGCTCAACCAACTGAGCCCCCCAGGCGCCCCTATAATTATTTGAAAGTAAACCTCAGACGCTATATTATTCTACCTTGAAATATTTCAGTGCGCATTGCTAAACGTTAGGAATGGGATTGGTTTTTTATTCTTAGCCACATATTATCACACCTAAAAATTAATAAGAACTCCTTAATATCATCAAAGAATCAGTATTCACATTTTCCCTCCTCTCATAGGTTTTTTTCTTTTTTCTTTTTTTTCCCCATAGTTTTTCTTTTTAATAATATGCTTGAATTGGGATCCAAAGGATCCAAATGAGGCCCCCATATTTCAGTAAATTGATATGCCTCTTAAGCCTTTTTTCATGCAGAGGCTCCCCCTAAATCTTTTTTCCCTTCCAATTTTTTGTTGAAGAAATTCAGTTGCTTGTGGTGGTAGCACGGCTCACAGTTTTGATTTTGCATCCCACTGGTGATATCTAAACATGTTTCTTTCCTTTAAAATGATAGTTAGATCTAGAGGAGGTTAAATCAGATTCAGGATCAAAAATTGTAACAAGACTATTTCATAGGTGGTGCTGTGTACACAGTGATCGGCTGCCTCTCTTTTTGTGATGTTAGCAGCCCTTGGTCATCACTGCTTAGATGCATTACAATTCATTATGATATTTACGTGCCGATCACCAATTCCAGTGTGTGTATGGAGGAACCAACGAGCAGTTCTCAGTACACCAGCTGGATGTCCTACAATTCAACTCAATTCTACAATCTGACACTATCTACTTGAAAACTGCAGCAGATCCCACAGTCAAGGGCGCAATCCCACAAGACAGCCCCTCCCCCACTCACAAAGCCAGATTTTTAACTGTGCTTCTACCCACGGGCTACCGCTCCAGCTCAGGAGGTCAGTCTGAAAGTCCATGTTGTCACCTACACTTCTGGCCATCTAGCTATAAATTAGAGGTTCCCACGACCCCCTCTTTGTGTTTGATTGTTTTGCTAGAGTGACTCACAGAACCGCAGGGAAACAGCTCACTTACATTTACCAGTTTACTATAAAAGGATATGCTAAAGGATACAGATGAATGTCCAGAAGGAAGAGGGGCATAGGGCAGGGCCTGTGGAAGGGGCATGGAGCTTCCTCGCTCTCTCCGGGCCGCCCACTCTCCCCACACCTCCACGTGTCCACCAACCTGGAAGCTCTATGAACCCATCCTTTTGGATTTTCATGGAGGCTTCATTACACAGGCACAACTGATTAAATCATCAGCCATTGGCAATTGATCCAACCTCCAACCCCTCTCCCCTCCCCTCCTGGGAGGTCAAGGAGGTAAGACTCAAAGTTCCAACCCTCTAATCACACAGGGTTGGCTTCTCTGGCAACCAGCCCACCATCCTTAGGTGCTTTCCAAAAGTTGTCTCATTCACATAACAAAAAAAGCTTTATCACCCTCAACACTTAGGAAATTCCAAGGGTTTTAGGAGCTCTGTGCCAGAAACAGCAGGAAAACCAAATACATATTTTTTTTTTTTAAGATTTTATTTATTTATTTGACAGAGATGGAGACAGCCAGCGAGAGAGGGAACACAAGCAGGGGGAGTGGGAGAGGAAGAAGCAGGCTCATAGCGGAGGAGCCTGATGTGGGACTCGATCCCAAAACGCCAGGATCACGCCCTGAGCCGAAGGCAGACGCCCAACCGCTGTGCCACCCAGGCGCCCCCGTGTTTCTTATTAGAAATCACAATATCATATGGTTTCACTCATTTATGGAACATAAGAAATAGCAGGGAGATCGGTAAGAGAAAGAAGAGAAGAATGAAAGGGGGATAAACAGAAGGGGGAATGAACCACGAGAGACTATGGACTCTGGAAAACAAACTGAGGGCTTCAGAGGGGAGGGGGTGGGGAATTGGGATAGGCTGGTGATGGGTATTAAGGAGGGCACGTATTGTATGGAGCACTGGGTGTTATACGCAAATAATGAATCATGGAACACTACATCAAAAACTAAGGATGTACTGTATGGTGACAAACATAATAAAAAATTATTTTTAAAAAAATCACAATACCACAATCTTCTAATCCTACCACTTCTTTTCACCGATTAGCTGAAATACTTCTATAAAAAGAAACTTTCCCTTATCAGCTTTTGATCACTCTGGGATTCAGTTGTATAGGAAAGACAGGAAAATAATTACATTGCTTTTCAAAATTTGAGTAAGTTCCCTAGCTCCTCCAAAGGTGACCAACCAATTAGGTTCCCCTCCTGGCATCATTATAAACTCATGGATTTAAATATAATTCAAGTTTCAGCCCTTTGCAGTTATCATCCTTATTCAAATTCAAACTGCCCCATCTTTGGCCAGTGGGAGACTTTTCAAGTTGACTCCGAAGTCCTTCTGATCCAGCCCAGCTAGTCTTTGATATCCTTGCTTTCTGCTGTGAGGTGTCCCAGGCTTATCTTATGTATTTTCTGACAGAGACCTGAAATCAGCGATTTCATCAAGGAGCATCAGTAACTTTTCATAGTAAATAGTATTGAAAAGTCACAGTATTTACATTGATGGGTTCGTGCTGCCAAGGTTGTTCATTATTTCTAGAGCTTTCAATGGCAGAGATAGATTTCTTATTCTTTTAACTTTTAACATTGAAATAATATTAGATTTTTTTTTAAGATTTTATTTATTTGACAGAGATAGAGACAGCCAGTGAGAGAGGGAACACAAGCAGGGGGAGTGGGAGAGGAAGAAGCAGGCTCCCAGTGGAGAAGCCTGATGTGGGGCTCGATCCCAGAACGCCGGGATCACGCCCTGAGCCGAAGGCAGACGCTTAACGACTGCACCACCCAGGCGCCCCTGAAATAATATTAGATTTTTTAAAGGTAGCAAAAATAGTAAAGTTTCTGTGCACCTTTCATTCAGTTCCCCCTAATGTTAACATCTTAATTAACCATGGCATAATTATTAAAACCAGGACACAATATTATTAATATTATTATCAATATTACTTAATATTATTAAGTGATCTATAGACCTCATTCGAATTCTTCTCCACTCTTCCCAAAAGGGTCTTTTGGGTCCAAAATCCAGTCCAGGGTACCATGTTGCCCTTAATCATCATGCCTCCTTCTCTAGTCTATGACAGCTCTTCAGCTTTTGAAGCCTTTCATGTGGTTTTTCTGTTTTGTTTTGTTTTTTTATTTATTTTTTTGAGCGAAGGGAGCAACGGTGAGAGAGAGCATGAGCAGTGGGAGAGGCAGAGGTAGAGGGAGAAGCAGACTCCCTGCTGAGCAGGGAGCCCAATGCCAGGCTCCATTCCAGGACCCCAGGAACATGCCCTGAGCGGAAGGCAGTCGCTTAACCCACTAAGCCACCCGGGTGCCCCTGAAGACTTTGTTTTTGCTTTTTTACGACCTGATTCTTTTGAAGAATACTGACCAGACATTTTGGAGAGCCCTCAATCAGTGTTTGACTATGTTGCCCCATGATTAGGTTGAGACTATGTGGCTTTGTCAAGAATATGGGATACTGTGCCCTTTTGAGTGTGCCATATCAGAAGGTACATGTCGGCACATCATTATTGGTGAGGTTAACTTTCATCACTTGGTGATCTCTGCCAATTTTCAACTGTAAAATGACCATTTTTCCCTTTGTAGTTAAGACTTATAAGTAGATACTGAGAAATTGTTCAAATCTTTTTTCTCACTGTACTTTTTCCGGTAGTTTTAGTATCCATCAATGATTCTTGCTTGTAATACTTTTTTTATCATGGTATTTGGTGTGGGGAACAAAGGCGAAGGAAAAAACTAAATTTCCTTACAACTAACTTTCCTTTCCTTGAGACAGGCAGAGTGACCTTCCTCTAGGAACTCAAATGCCTCAATGTTAATACTTTACTAAGGGCAAAGGCAATTAGCTTAACATTATCCTGACCTCCAGGACCCTGTAAGACTCCTTTGAAATATAAAATCCCTTTGGAAACTTCCTCTATTTCTACTCCCAAAGATACATGTTGGCAATCATCCTCCAAGCATATGGCCCCCTGATATCCATCTGAAGGGTCTCATGACTACGGTTTTACTAGACAGTAGTAAATGACCCCTCAAGGTCCTGGAAACATTGATTCCAAATTCCTTAGAGACTTATGCTATCCCTAACCCCCTTCCAACTTGAAAATATATAATCAGCCACCCCTCCCAACCCCAATGCAGCTCTTTCTGCCCATGGGTGCTGTCCCATGCTTTGATAAAACCACCTTTTTGCACCAGACACCTAAAGAATTATTTCTTCACAGTTCACTCCCAGACCCCAACATTTCCACATCAGTATTTATGCAATATTAACTTTCGATTTCTGTCATTTCTTATGCACTGTTTAAGATTTATTTATTTGAGAGCGAGCAAGCACATGTGTGTGCACACAAGCAGGGGCAGAGTGAGAGAGAATCTCAAGCAGACTCCCCACTGAGCGCAGAGTGGAAGGGGGGCTCCATTTCATGATCCTGAGATCATGACTGAAGCTGAAATCAAGACTCAGACACTCAACTGACCCAGCTGCCCAGGCACCCCTCTTATACACTTATTAATTAGAATTCTACCATAAGGAAAATACACCCCCACCTGTCATTTGTCTGTTTATTCAGTTATTTATTTATATCAGTATGGATGAATGGATAGTTAGTTCCTTGGGTTATAATCCATTATTATCTTGTTTATTTTATAGGTTGAACTGGTCCCAGATTTCCCCACTGGGAACTGCTACAAGTTGGCCCCTTTGTCTTTTCAACATGTTCTCCAAATCTTCTACATACTCCCACACTCTCTGAGTCCACAAGATATTCCAGGCTCACCTTGCATTTTCCCTGTACCTGTAACTATGGTGGCTGCTATGTGCCAGGCACTGATCTGCAAGTTCTGCACATACTAACTCATTTTATTCCCTATGGGGAATAAAGAGCCCATAAAGGGCACATCCCACGATTGAATCCACTTTTCAGACAAAGAAACTGAGGCACAGTGAGTTTAAGTACATTGCCTAAGTTTCCACAGTTAGTAAGCAGTATAGCTGGGTGGCAGACACACTGCAAAATTTATGTTTTTAGTCACTAACCTGAAATTTGAACAGCAAAACAAGCGTACTATCTTATCTTAAACTTACCTTGAATTAATAGATAATGTACAGACATCCTTGCACAGAAGGAAATAGAGAATCTGACATCAGGTCAGAAGGAGGCTTCCTGGAGATACTTCATCACCCGTGGGCCTCTCAAGGGTGCTGTGTTGTCTCACACCTGCTGAACCATTTGACTTAGCCTTTCCGCATCACCACTCCCAGGTCTACTCTGTTTCCTAAACTCCGGCTTTGAATCTTACATCATCAGGACTACACCATCCACTCCTCCCCCTTGTTGACTCCCAGCTCATTACCATCATTCCTGTGGCTTCAGGCTCATTCCTCTGTAAATCCTCTCCCACTCATGACCCTTTCGGTAGTCCGGCCTCTGCATTGTTTATCTTTCTCCACACCAGTAATCCTGTCCTCCACCCTATCTCAGCCACATATTACCACTGTACCCTCATCTTGGCCTTAGCAATAATTGCAAATACGCCTTAAGTCTTTATTCTAGCACACCACTATCTAACTACAGGCTCCTCATTTTTCCATAACATACCCAGTTCCAACAATTTTTAAACCACATTGGGACATTCCATCCATCGATTCCACCAGTGTCCTCTCTTTCTCCTTACTTAGGTTAAATTCCATGGTCAGCCATTACAAAGCAACATTTGTTCATATACCCTCAATACCTTAACTGCCCTCTCATTCTATTTTTTTTTATTTAAAATCAATTAATTAACATATTGTATATTATTAGTTTCATGCTCTCATTTTAAACAATTAGCTTGGCAAACTACGATGCTGATTAAATCTAACCATTCTCTTATTATGTACCTCATTTGACTGAAGGAAACCCCGCAGCCATGATGTCAGGTCTCATGCGCCTTGAGCGGGTCCTTAAATGCAGCCAGAATTCACACATTTCCCTAGACCACCATCTCCTGCTTTCCTAACTAACTTCCCTTCCTTCTCTTTCTCATACCTCCAACACCTCTTCCCTTATCTTTACCCTCAGTACATGACCAAATTTACCTCAGATAATTAAAGCAATCACAAGAACTTGAACTGTCTCATACCCTTATACATCTATCAACCTATCAAATCTGCAGCACACACCCCAGCCTCCTGCCTGTTACTGTGTTCCTCTCTAAAACCAATCCAGCCACTGGTCCCCTCTTACCTACTCACAGATGCCAAAACCCCAGCAATTCTTCATCTTCATCTTACGTTATTTTTTGTTCGCTACTGGATAATTCTCACCAGCATATAAAATCATTGCTGTTTCTCTCACCTTAATGACAACAAGAAATCTACTCTTAATCCTAACTGTCCCACCAGTCCTTTTCAATAATTACCATTTCTCTGTTCTAATTAGCATGCAAACGCCTTCCAAGATTTGTCTAGACTGACCAGGAAAAGAGAGGAAAAACAAAGCACAAGTGAGGATACTAAGAATGTAATGACTCAAATCATAGATATTTTAGAAAATATTATAAATTATTTCATACAAATAAGTGTGAAAATTTAGATGAAGTAGACAATTTCCTAGTAAAAATATGGGTTATAAAATGCAAGTCAAGAAGAAATGGAAAATCTAAATAAAACATAGCCTTTAGTGTTTTTTTTTAAGATTTTATTTATTTATTTGAGAGAGAGAGCATGAGTGAGCATGGGGCGGGGGAAGAGGGAAAAGAAGTAACTCCCACTGAGCAGGAAGCCCAACATGGGGGTCAATCCCAGGACCCTGGGATCATGACCTGAGCTGAACACAGACACTTAACCAACTGAGCCATCCAGGTGCCCCAAAACATAGCCTTTAAATAAATTGAATCAGCAGTCAAAATCTCCACCCTATTTCCTCCCCATCAAAACGACAGCAGGGACAAACGATTTGATAGGCCAATGTTATAGCGCGTGATGGAAGAGGTAACTTCTTTACTAGCCGACCAAATTACTATATGCAACCAGTATCATCTTGATAATAAAATCTGACATAGTCAGCATGAGAAAAAAAATTATAAACCATAATAGACAGAGATTTACTTATAAAGGTATTTTTATTCTTTTAATCCTGAAAAAGAAGTAGAAAGAATACTAGCTTACATGAAGCATAGACGCAGAGACAAACACTTTGACGCAGGTAGTTCGTTTTATAAGTGATGGGAACTATCGTAAGTGAGGAAGTGGACCAAGTAAGACAGAGAGTAAGGGAAAGCCAATAGAGCGAGCATCAGGAGGGAATTACTGACCCTCCAAGAACCGTGGGAAACATACTTTAGGATCATCCCAGGTAAAGGGGGAGCATCTGGAGGCTTTGTCCAACAATTTTTACCCCCATAGGCTTCAAACAGGCTTTGGGGGTTCTGGATAAAACCCTTAGGCAACGAAAAAAGACGTCTTGAAGTGGGAAGCTCAAAGAAGGCTAAAAATCTCTTCCCCTGCAGCTGCGGGTGAACTCACGTATACACAAGGTCATCACCTGCTATCGATGGTGAAAAAGTGCTTTCACTCCTTTTCCTTTTCAAAGAGATATTTTGACTGTGATGTTGTCTTTGCTTCCAGAGTACTTATTCTATAGAATTAGTCTTTATAACTAGTGCTCTAAGGAAATGTGCATTATCTCCACTCAGGTTAAGAAAACACATCCACAATGGTTTTCAACCTGCGAAATGATACTAAAAGTAGCCATTCAACTGTGACTCAACTGTAACGTTGAATGTAGCTCCTGAAGAATGTATTTATCAAAAATTCTCAAGTTCCTGATGTTCTTGAGTAAATGAACATGGCCAGCCGGATTAGTAAATTGGCTTCAGTTCATCATGTGTTCTGTAAAAGGTCATATCTCAAAAAATATCCACTTAGTATTATTTTGTGTGGGGCTCTGAAAGTGGATAGCACAGAGCCATAGACACATGAGACTCAATAAATGTTTGCTTTTGTTCGTTTCAGTTGGTCTCAGGCTATTTAGAATTCAAAATAATTAACCATCTCAACCCTTGCATACGAACCAATGAAACAGCCTTCTTAGCAATAGACATTTCTATAAAGGAAAAAAGGCAAAATTGTTGCGTGCATGGACAAAGAAGGTGACACCAACCGTCCTAGTCCTCCCAATCCCATGCCAAGGCCCCAAGACAACAGGAATTCGTGGTCTAGGTGGCCTCTGCAGATGAGTCCCTACCAAAGCTCTGGTCCAGAAATTGCTGAAGGATGTGAGTTCATTGTAAGGGCACCCTCTGAGCATGAAGGAGGTGCTAGAGCATTAGGCAGACCTTATGGCTGTGGCTCAGATCTCACAGGTTCCCTCCTCAGGCTATTTTCTATAAAAAGTAGGGTCTACCCCTCACTGGTTCATCATCCAAAAGTTGCTATGCCAAAAGAGTGGACGTAAATTCTCCATAGCTTCTTTACCTCTAAGAGCTGCTATGAGAAGAGGGAGACCAACTGATGTATTTTGCCAGGTAATATAAAGTTTTGATATAGAAAAGAATACACTCTTATAATCAAATCTTGCAGACCAGTTAAAAACTGTCTCTCTCAGAGTACATTCTGGAGCTTAGATTAAAAGGTCTCATTATCTCTCTTCCCAAGATAATCACAACAGTGATCTTTAATAAAATTGCTTTATTCTTTCTTTCTTTTTCTGCATGACTTTCTTTCAGAAGCCAGTGATAAATTAAGGTGGTTCTCCCTGAAATGAGATACAAGTATGGCTACACAACTTTTTTCAGATAGGTCATTCCTTAATCATTAAAACATCCAAATATGGGGCTTCTTCTTATCTCCAAATATTTTTGGTGAAAAGATTTAAAATTTGAACAACCATGAATATATTGCTAAATGAATAGAAAATTCACATTAAAAATATTAGACCCCAAAAATATTTTTTCTTTTCTACAGCAGTTAGCATCTGACTATAACCACCACCATCACCAGCAACACAACCCTCACCCCTACCGACATCACCACCCCCACACCACCACTATCACCACCTCTACTAACACCACCACTACCACCACCCCTACCACTATCACCACCACTCCCACTCCCACCAACACCATTCCTACCACCACCTCCACCACGTCACTCCCACCAACACCACCACTATTACCGCCATCACCACCACCACCACCACCCCCACACCACCGCCACCACCAACATCAACACCACCACTACCACCACCCCCACCACCATCACCACCCACTCCCCCACCACCACCACCACCACCACCACTACCACCACCCCCACCACCACCACCACTACCACCACCCCCACCACCATCACCACCACTACTACCACCACCACCACTCCCACCGCCATCATCACCACCACCAACAACAACAACACCCCCATTCTTTGCTCTCTTTTCTCTGCCATTGATTACTTTGGGAGAAAAGTTTGAGAAGTGCTGTTTATAGAAACATCTTAAGGTGAATGAGGGTACAGTAATTTTATCTTGTAACCTGAGACATTTGGAAAACATCCAGAAATCTGAGGACCACAGAGTTTCCTTGGTGGTTTATCTTTCAGCCTTTGTCTAATTCTAAGTTTCTGAGGGTTACATAAGCTTGCATTTTTAACTTCTCCACATTGACCTCTGTGAGGAAATTCTTAATTAATTTTTAGCTACTTTACATGTGCACATCCACCATTATGGACATGTAACACACACAGACACATACACACACATATACACACAGTGAGAATTCTTGAGACAATAGGCCCAAAGGAGTAAATGTTGAAATTCAAGAGCTAGATCCCCCCAAAATCCCATGCTAAAGACAGTGGTGACTTATAGCAAAAATGTAAATGCTATACAACTAGACCCCCTAAGCTTCAAAAAATGTTTTCCTAATATGTTGCTGCTTCTCCCCAGCCACTAAGCAGCCATGGCTTCACAGAGTCCCTGATGTAGCAGCTCACCAGAACTCCAATAGGTTTTATTTCTCACTCTCCACCCTAGTTTAAAATACATCCATTGGATGACCCATTCAAGCAGGACACTGCTTTCTGATTCTAGCAAACAAGCATGGTAAAATGTTGCTTGTTTTTATTTATTTGCTTATTTTAAAATATCAAACTTGCTAATCCCTACTGATATTAATACATATAACATATTAATTTGTAGCCATTTTAGAGTGCCATAAGTTTCAAAATGAAAGAAAGGGACATACCTGCTATATGCCACAGAGAGACAAATCAAAATCTCTGGCATGATGTTGAAAAGTTGGAGGTTAGGAGTGATGACAAAAATTTTGAGCTATCCCTGCATTCTCTAGGGGCAAAGAGATCTTGAATCCCTGTGGAGTGGAATACACTAACCCATTCTCCACTTCCACCCCCTATTCAGAAACAGAGGTTGTCATGGTTAAACTTACTGATGAGTATAATGATGTGAAGGCAGAAAATTAAAGGTTGTATATGAAGCTCACAAAATATTGAGTATTTCAAACACTGATTTTTCTATCAGAAGAGCCTTTTGATAGCTCATAATTGCTTATAAGATACAAATGCCAGGCACTTCATAGTTGCTTAATAAATAACAGGCAGGTTAATCTTACCCATATAGTTACATAGAATTTAAGCCCAATAATTAACTACCAATAACTATAAAGGCAAAAATGGTAATGCTCAGTGCATAAAATTGGCAAAGTTGATGTTGTAAGAACCTAAGCCAAAAACTAAAGCCTTATCTTTTGAAAGAAACGATTAAAAACGTCTCTGGCCACCCTCACAACACAACACGCCACACAATTTTGGACAAGGAAGAAGAGCAGTCAAGAAATTAAACAGAAATGAATTTAAATGGAATTCAGATAGATGACTTTTTTTTCCCCTATTGTCTCTACGTCTGATTGATCAAGAAAGTAGGCTCAGTCCCAGGAAGTAGCCCCCAACTTTTTCAGAAGATTTGGCAAATCTCAAAGTCTACTGTCTGCTTTGATCAACCACTTTCTCTTGTCCTGGGATCTGAGTGAGTAGCTGGCTCTGGAGCCATAAAGATTAGGACAAAGAAAGTCAAGTGGGAACACTCTTCTGGTTCTGTGAACCTAAGGAGGTAGACTGTCTTGGGGGGATGGGGGAGACTACAATTTAATCCATTTTACATTCTTGATACGGGTGGTAGAGTCACTCCTTGACATCAGGTGTCCCAACTGGCAGAGCTAGGTTAAGGCAGTAAATTCCTGTATGATAAGGGCCTGGAGTCCATAAAGGATTATCAGAAGAATAACTGGCCATTTCCTCTGTCATTTCCATTCCACGTGAGCTCTGTACTAAAAAATGACGCATGAAAAGGACATATCACAATGGTGCTTCAATTGAATCTGAGCTGAGAGGGACAACAGCAAAGGATAGAGAGGATCTCATGGGTCGTTTGTTGCTGTTGTTGTTTTATTTGCTATTGGTGCTTTTGGATGTGTGCTTTCTCTTTGAATATCAACCCTTCCTTATTAAATCAACCTGCCTTAAGTCCCAACTGAGACTGTCCCACTGGCAGTAAGGATGGGCTTAGGATAATCGATAGTCTTGCAAGTTCCAGGTAGGATCATTATCCTTTCAAAGGAAAAAAGGCAAGTTCATGCATCTATAACTCTACATGCTTTGGTTTCATGAGTTCCAAAACCCTCCATTTTTTTGCTTCCCCACCTAGTGACTCTCCCTCAAATTCCACTCCTGAAAAAATCAAGTTTTTAAGTTTAATGGCGTGCTCCTTATAAAAAACCCTAGTGAGGAGTAACACAGCAAAATGTTTTAGCCATTTCTATTTGCTTTGCTTTCTAAGAGCTGAAGAGCAGGCTTTGATCAATTGTAAAAGAGAAGAGAAATGAGATATTTGGCTCTACTGAGAAAGAAGCAGAAGAGGGCGATCAGAGAGGGTCACAGTCAGCAAGGAAAATCTATCACTTATGACCTGATTGGAATGAAAACATGGATATCTAAGAGCAATATTGTGCCCAAATCTCTGATATATGAGGTAGCATATCACTCCCAGGGGAACAGACCTGCCTAGATGATAACAGTCTCAAGATCAAGACATCAGTGCCATTATAAGTTTTGTTTTATTTTGTTTTAAATCATTGTACATTGTTTTATTTTGTTTTAAATCATTGTACATAATGTTTGGGATCCATTAAAACACAGAGTAGTATTCATAACAACCAGCACTTATTTAGATAGATTCTGCTAGTAAGTTACTTCCTAAGAATAGATCTGTGTACCCTGGGACAATTCATGAACTCTTCTAGACCACAAGGGTCCCATTAAATGGATTACTAACTCAATATATTAAACAGTACCCAAGCGGCTTTACAAAATACCCAACTATTCACATCAGGCAGTTTGCGTCCTAGGAGAATCTGTCTTGTTGATCATTTATTTTGTATCATATATTATACCAAACTGGTGCTGTATAATTTTAGATGCCTGTATCAAGTTAAATTCTCAAAGCCTAATTAAATTGCAAACCATACACACACACACACACACACACACACACACACACTGCAAGCACTTTTTTTTCATATTCCTTCAAATATTGTCTCCAGATATAAAGAAAGCAGGAACCTGCATTTAAAGCTGTTTATTATTCTAAACAATGTAAAGACCCAAACCACTCCCACTCATGTCCTCATCCTCACCATCTCCCACTCAGGCATGTTTTTAAACCAATCGTGTAAGTCTTGCGCCTAAGGACGCTGGATACCGTGTTCTCATGGAAGTACCCACATCATCACATCATCTGTGCACCTCTCCTTCTCTTCGTAATTCACGCGGAAACCCTACCATCATTTCCTCATGATACGTTTTGCGCGGCTATTCCAGAAGGGAGCATATTCACAGTAACAGAAGGACGTAGCAGAGAAAACCTCTTCCCAGAGAATGCTAGCTCCTTTGCAAGTCTCATACCTAACACACAGGATCTTGGAACTGCACAACCCTCCATAAGCACTCGCGGCTGTGTGCTTACTCTGGATCTACCCCTGAAATTGTTCCTGTAATACATTTGTCTGTTCGTTTCCTTGCTCTGTTTTCCACTCTCAGGTGGGTTTGTTTTTATTTAGTCCCTTTTTTTTCCCCATCTTCTCTCTCCCCCTTTGAAAACATGGTCCATTTTTTGCTGTGGAATATAATTACTAAATAACATACAGATATATGGCCATGTATATTCTAAAGGAACAGCTGCAAAATTGCTAATATTAGGTCTAATTTAGCTACAATAAATTAGCAAATGTGTGGAAGCACAATGATGACAGCATAATTATAACAAAAGTCGATGTGTTGAAGTATACGGATGACAATACATACTAATTTTAGAGAGAAAAAAAGAACCCTCCACCAAATGAAATGCATGCAATGAACAGACGGGACTAATAGCTCAGACACATACACTTAATGTGGCCAGTCACTGTAAAAACAAAAAGATAGATGAAGCTGTTCAAAAAATCTAGCGCTAACAAGCAATGCAGTCTGAAACCATTAACTGTCAGGGGTAATAACACTCAAAGTGCTAAAGTGCCGAAAACCAGCTTTCCCGGGATGGTGGCGCCTGTAGCCGCGCACACCTGTGAAGAGGGCGCTAAATCTATCCGCACATTCATTATAACAGAGGGAGGAAAAACAACACTAATAATGTAAAGTACAAACGGAAATAGCAGACAGCAGAGAGTGACATTTGCATGGTCCCAGTCAGCTTGTTAGCTGAAGTGGGTTTTAATTAGCTATTTTCCAGCAAGCAAACGAGCAAATTAGTGGCAGCTATAAACAAGAAGAGACAATCAGGCCCAAAGAAAAGGAAAAATGATCAGGGGTGCCTTTGCGTGGGGCTGGGGAGGGGAGGGGAGGGGAGGGCAAGGAAACACAGAGCTTCGACTGAAAACTTTTCCGATCAGAGAATTAGAGAATGTTTTCTCTCGAACATGCCTTAAGGATTATCCAGGACCCCCCCCCTTTTTTTTTATTTTGCAGGTGAGGAGAGGGAGGCCCCTAGAAGCCAGCCGACTCATGCAAGGTTACACCTCTGAAAACAAAACACTCCAAAACAGGGGCACCTTCCAAGCCTGTGTCTCCCAGAATCTGCTTGTGTGATATTGTGAATGGATCCACCCCTCACAAACACAAGGAAGGGCAAAATCCTGTGCAAAAGTGGCCTGATTGTCGACAGCTATGACTATTTATGTTCAACGTGCTAAGAGAGAAAACAAAACGAGAAGCAGAACAATGGCATTTTCCTACAACCAAAAGCATGTTTTGGAAAAGTACTCTTCTCAACGAACACTGATCTTGGAAAAGTATCATCTCATCATCCGTGAGTGCCTGTTATGGACTAGGCACGGCATTCGGTGCTGAGGACGGAACTCTGACTGTCGAGCAGACGAGGACACGGACTCTACAGGACAGTGGGCGCAGAGCCAGGCGCATCAGGACAGACCGCTGCGGAGCCCAGCAGCCGTGCCACTAAGGTGAATGCAGGGAGGGTCCAGGAGCATCTGAGAACAAGGGCTGTCACACCAGGATGGGAAGGACACTCAGCAGGATGCCAGCCTCCCCACAAACCCACAGTAGGAGCCTATGTATTTAAGGCGGTCACCTCTGTGAAAAGAAAATCAAAAGAACCATTTGTCCCACTGGACTAGAGAAGAGAAGGGCGCCAAAATGCATAAACAAAGAAATGCACAATATAGTTTTTATTGTCCAATTCAATCTGATTCCCAACTATTCCCAACAATTGCCAATCTATTCCCAACCTAAAATACGTCATGAAAAATGAATAAGGTGATTCGGAATGTAGGAGAAATCTTGGGGTGGGGAATAACAGAAGTCAGTGGGCTTATTCTCTTATGTCATAAATTTGATTGATATATTAAGAAGATTTCAATGTATCAAAGCATGATATAACACAAACAGAAAGCAGAAGGGAAATACAATGGCCAGAACAAAAGACAGAAGCAAACATGACCACAAACATATGCCACTGCAACAGATAATGAACTCAAGGACACTTTGTATGAAAGCAACTAGGAAAATGGAGACTGTCTTTACCAAGAGGCATCAACCTCTTTTCACAGAGTTATAGAATCACAATTATATAGGAGATACTGCATATCGCAAAAAAAAAAAAAAATTGCTCATCCTTCCTGACTTCACTATCTAAAAATGGCTTTAAATATGAGACACAAAAAGATGGACACAGGAAAAAGTATGTGTCCTCACTCCACTGCACAGTTAAATGAGGTGAATATGCAGTGTCATTAATTTCTCATTCATTCAACAAACATTTATTGAGCTCCTTCTATATGCAAGGCTTTGGATTAGAATGACATGAATGACACTAAAGGGTATTTAGGCATGCCTAATTCCTCTCCCACAGATCACATTTTTAAACAGTGGAAGTTATCATGTTCTCTCATTCTTCCTTTCTCTTAACCATATTCACTGTATCTTTTCCCATAAGATATTTCCAAGTCCTTTAGACTCCCTTCTCTAGTATTCAAGAAGTTATTTCTATCCTACTGAAACCAAGATGTTCAGAACAGTATTGTCTGCTTATTACAAAGTTCAACACCATTTCACCTCCTTTGGTCTAGGTATGACTTCATTAATCTAACCCTAAATCACATCTGCTTTTTCAGCAGCTTCATACAATATTAACTAACTTTAAGTTCAATATTAACCAATACCTCCAAAGCCTTGTCATATAATAATACCACACATTTGAGGACACTCAATACATTTTTTTTTATCTTTAAAGTTTTTAAGGCTTCAGAAGCATTCTATTTCCAGGATGATGACAGACTAGATATTTCCCGATGACAAACAGAACAAAATTAGAATTTCTGGGGGAATAAACACCAACATCCTTATACATGCAAAGCTGAACTTACAGGAGTCAGGATGCTAAAAACAAGAATGCTTAGCAGGCTATAAAACTTTGACTTCTTCAATGGGGTGTCTGTAAATCTCAGCAGTCAGGAGACTGGGATATAATCATATGTTGGTAGTAAATGTGAGCTCTCACAAATACTGGTGACCTGAAACTATTCCTTGATCACAGCTTGACTAAAGTTAAATCTTCAGAAGGCTATACCATTACTCCAAAGTTTGGAGAAAAATTCTCTTATTAACAAAAAGAGAGGAAAAGAAATTCTTCTGTCTCATCATGGAATCTAAGTAAGATAAAATAGCCTCTGATAATTTGAACCATGCAAGTTTTGGGCCAAAGTATACACTATGATCTGAAAAAACCTTAAGGCAATAAAACTAGTTTATATGATACTATAAGGGCAGATACATATCATCATACATTTGTTGAAAGCCATAGAATGTACAACCCAAGAATGAACCTCAGCATAAGCTATGGACTTTGGGCAATAATGATGCATCAATGTAGGTTCATTGATTGTAACAAAAGTACGTCTTTGGTCTGGAATTTTGATAGTGAGGGAGGCTGTGCATATGTGGGGGCAGGTAGCATATGGGGGGCAGGTAGCCTATGGGAAATCTCTGTACCTTCTGCTGTTCAGTTTTTCTGTGAACCTGAAACTGCTTTAATTAATAAACTCTATTAGAAAATAAATTAAAAAGGAATAAAACCATAATCATTGAATATGTTGATTTAAAAAGTAAAAGCCTACCTACACCAAAAAATAAAAATAACAATATTGAAAGTCTGGATAATTATTACGTTGCTTCAATCAAGGAAAGATAAAATTCTAATTTTATATAAACTGTTCCAAGGAAGAAAAACATTTAAAAATAAATCCATGTTAATTCATTTTATGAAGGTAATCCTACCCTGATCCCAAAAAAAAAGAAAAAAATCACAGAGTAAAGAAAATTACAGGCTAATTTCACCTTTGAATAGAGATGAAAAATCCTAAATTGGGGCGCCTGGGTGGCTCAGTCATTAAGAGTCTGCCTTCGGCCCAGGGCGTGATCCCAGCATTCTGGGATTGAGCCCCGCATCAGGCTCCTCCGCTGGGAGCCTGCTTCTTGCTCTCCCACTCCCCCTGCTTGTGTTCCCTCTCTTGCTGGCTGTGTCTCTCTCTGTCAAATAAATAAATAAAATCTTTAAAAAAAAAAAAAGAAAAATCCTAAATAAATCAAACCTAATAATGTATTAAAAATGGTCACCACATCATGGCCCAATTAGATTTATACAAAGAATGTTAAAATTTATTAAAATTTGAATACGTATTAATTTTTACAGGTTGAAACAAGAAAAAAATAACATCACAAGAGATATAAGAAAAGCAAATCTAATATAGTGAGGCCCATTTGTGATTAAAAACAAAGTCTTAGCAAACAGAAAATAGGAGAAACATCCAGAATCTCATAAATTGTATCTACCAAAATAAAAACTACAGCAGAATGTGCGTAGAGGTTAAAATTTAGAAATGAAAATGAGAAACAAATGTCCTACTCAGTTCAAAATGTTAAATATATAAATGACATCTATAAATATATATAAATAAAAAGATATGCAAATATATACATATAATGCATACATTTTATATATATATGAATTGTGAGGAAGCAACAAAAATGTCACTTTTTTCTGACATGTTGCTTAGATCCAAAACTCAAGAGCATTTTAACATACTTGAATTAATAAGAGTGTAGGGGAGCTGGGTAGCTCAGTTGGTAAAGCATCTGACTCTTGATTTCAGCCCAGGTCATGATCTTGGGGTCCTATGATCTAGCCTCGCGCTCAGTGCAGGGTCTTGTCTTTCTCCCTCCCCAGGCTTGCGTTCATTCGCTCTCGCTCTCTCTCATTAATAAATAAATAAATAAATAAATAAATAAATAAATAAATAAATAAATAAAATTTTTAAGAAATAAGAGTTTAGCAATGTCATGGGATCAACACACAAAAGAATTGATCACATTTCTATATACCAGCAAGAAACAGAAAATGATCAAAGACAAGCAGCAGCCATTCAGCAATGCCTGCAACGTAATCTTTGAGAGCCCTGGGATGGCATGTTTTTGAGCCACAGACTTGCACTTATTTTGTACAGCTTATGTACGTACCCTTGTACCCTCTTTACCTATACCCAGCCTCCATTCTCCTCAAGTCTTTGATGGCCTTTTCAGTTTGTACTTCTAGCAACTGCTTTCTCCTATGAGTGCCTTAACTACTACACCATCAACTCCAAGCGCATCAACTATTATTTCCTTGCTTGTTTTCTTGCTAACTTTTTGTTGTCCTCTGCCAATTCCAAGTTTCATAAGGTGTTTTAATTTCTCTGAAGCTTCACATGATGGTTCCATCCTCTTACACTTGTCTTGGATCTTCTTTTTTTCATTCATTCATGCATTCATTCACTCATTCATTTTTTTTTAACTTTAGACTAGAAGAGAGCTCTTTACTATCTGCTTCAGTTTCTTTAGGTATCAATCACCTCTCTTCTACATTAGAAAAATTTGCATAGTTGGTACTGTAGTATTTCAAGGCTTTGTAAGATAGGTGGGTATTTTGTTTTAGAGTCTCGTGCTGTGAATTTCCTTGTTTCCCCAAGTTAATAATGCTGCCTGTATCAGTTAGGAAGGTCAAGGTTAGGCTGTGGTAACAATCCCAAAATCCCAATGGCTTATGACAACAGTTCTATCTCGTTATTTGTGGGTCAGGGGTGGCTCTGCTTTATGTTATCATTATTCCAGATCCCAGGCCAATGGACCTGCTTCTATCTAGACTATTTCCTGGCTCAAAAAAAAAAGAAAAGATGTGTTATTCTTATAGTTTCCGTTCTAAAGTGACGCATGCCACTTTTATGACATTTCTTTGTCCAAGACATTCATTCACATGGCCACCACTAATTTCAACAGGGTTGAGGGAAGGATCATTTGTCATAAAATCTACCACAGTCTATCTACCCAATCATCTGAGTTGAGTATACTGAGTTCAGCATTGTTAGGTTGTCAGATCCTTTTATTTTTTTCTTCTTAGTACTTTAAAAATATCATTCCATTGCCTTTGGTCTTTTGTAGCCTCCAGTGATAAGTCATCTGTCTTTCTTATTTTTATTCCTCTTGTTTTGTTTTTTTCTGGCTACTTTTAAGATTTTCTTTTCATCAGTTTTCAGCAATTTGATTAGGATGTTCCCTAGTGTGTTTTTCTTTGTTTCCTCTATATTGAATCCGATGGATTTCTTCAATCTGTGGGTTTTTAATTTTCATCAAATTTGGAAAAAATGTGGCCATTATTTCTTGAAATATTTTCTGTCCCCTCTCTTTTTTTGTAATGTTTAGGATACCAATTACATATATGTGAGACTGCCTGAGAGTTTTAGTACTCTATTTTTTGGTCATTTATTTCTCCCACTCCACTCTCTACATTTTGGAAATTTTTTATTGCTGTTTTCCAGGTCACTGATGTTTTTTCCCACAAGATGTAATCTGTTCTCAATCCAAACTAGTGTACTTTTCAAGTATTTTATTTTTAATTTTTAGAAGTTTTATTTGAGTCCTTTCTTTTATATATCTTATTATGGTGATGCCTTCCTCAACCTCTTGAATATGGAACATATTTGTAATAGCTATTTTCAGCATACTTATCTGCTAATGTGATCATTTCTGTTATTTCTGGGTCTGAGCCTATTGGTATTTTTCTGGGTTATGGATCATATTTTCCTAGTTCTCTGTATATCTTCCAATTTTCATTTGGATGTAGGACATTGTGAATTTTATGTTCTTGGATGGAGGATTATGTTGTATTCCTGAAATAGTGTCAACCTCTTCATCTGGGGTACACTCAAATTAATTGGTCTTTCTTTGTTTCTGTATAGGATTGCTTTTAAGCTTCCTTAGGTTAAAGCAAAGCAGCCTTTATTCTAGGGATAATTTAACCCCACTACTAAAATAATTTCCTGTTAAGTATTTTACCCAATGCCTCATTTATTATGAATTATCTTCATTCTAACTCAAACAGAAATGATGGCCCATGGTTAGCTTCAGGAATTGTTCAGCCTATTTATTTCCAGTGGTTCTTTCTCTGTCCTTAGATAGTTTATTCTCATTCATGAGGAGATTACTACTCTGCCAAAGATCAAGGGGACACTTCTGCAGATCTTCCAAGCTCTGTTTTTGTGGACTTCCCTTTACTCCAATATTTTGGTCTCTATGAACTCCATTCCATGTCTCTAAAACTCAGTGGCTTTCCTTGGCTTTAACTGATTTCTCCTGTTCCTGCACAGCAGGTATGTGGTAAAGGGGGGCAAGCATATAGTTCACCTTAGAATTGGGGATTGTAATCATCTGATGTTATATAAGGTCTGAGAACAGTTACTTCAGATATTTTGTCTGATTTCCTACCTGGGTAAGTTCAGAGAGTAAATCTGGTCCCTGTTACTCCATCATAGTTGAATCCAGAATTCTCTTACTTTCATTTGGTGAAAGAGTGATTTTAAACAGTATGTGTGATACATAATTGGGCTTGTGGTGATGTTTATGTTCTATTTGAGGACACTGATGACCAAGAGGGGTTTAAGTATTATCCCATAGTGTGTGGCTAGCATATATGAAATATAATCCATACATGCTGTTTATCTTGAATAATGGAGTGATATTATTAATTAAGAAAATATTTTCAGGCCTCAAATAACAAGAAACAGAATTTGCTTGAGATGTTAATATAAATATTCCTCTAGGCAGAACTCAATCCAACACTGTGGGTTTTGAATGCCACTCAAACTTTGCTGGGGAAGAGACGATATGTAAGGATAAGGAGTTTACACATATCAAACAAAACTTGACTTTTCAAAATAAAATGTAATACAAAGGCATGTAAACACTTTGACCATACTTTCATAACTGTCTCTAAGTGATTTTAAAAGTGCATTGTTTAAATATCTGTCATGACTAAAACTTGCATAATTTTATCATAAAATTGCCTTGAAAAAACTTTTGCAGAAGTGTTAACTCTATGAAACATTTGAAAGTTTCATTTACAGAAGCCAACTATTTCTCTCCACATCAGCAATCTCAGAGAATATAAGCCTATGCCTATGGCAGATACTTTTAGGATTTTGCCCATATATATAAGTTTTCATGGAAACCAAATAAAAGCAATAGAAAGCACAGGGAGAGTAGATTTAAAATATATCGGGGCCCATTACCAATCATATCCTGTTTTTGTTTGTTTTGTCACCAAATACAAACTTTGGTACAAAAGTTTTTAATGGATAGTGACTATTAAAACATGCAATACTTTTACAGATTCTGGGCTGCTTTTGTAAAATATATCCTTTAAAATACACACAAAAGAGCCTTTTACTCATAAAACAGCCAAGACAGATTTTTATGAGTTCTATGAAATACAGTTAAAATGTTAGTGTTTGCTTATATGTTCCTCAATAGATATTAAAAAAGGATGCTGCCAACACCAAAATGTTGAAACAACATGGACCTTGATTAAAATTCTCTCTTTCTTCTGATGCACTGCCCAGATTTCAACAGAACCTTCACCACCACCACCCCAACACACAGCGAGAGCAATCCTAGTATTTCAAGGCTTTGGCATCTTTTAATTTTATTCCTGATTTTTTATTACTCCTTGGGAAATACAGAATGCCACATTTGAATATATGAATATAATATTTTGGAATATCTATCTTTGAAATCTTAAAAGCGTGTTAGTAGTTTCAAAATTAATATGCATACTTTTATGATTAATTTGATATGGTTACAATACCTCTTTTAAATTTTTCTTTCAAATGTCACTGGCATTCTGTACCTAAAATATCATAGTTTTTCTGCCTCATAGGATAAAGTTATTTCCAACTGCTTCTACATATTTTTTTAAATTAAGAAAGTCATTTCTGGAAGAAAAAAAAAGCAAAATGCATAGAATGTTTATTATAATTGGCATTAATATTTCCTTTGCCATTATGTGCTGTTACATAATGACATAATAGTGGGGTTATTTTCATAACTAATAATATATGCCCTAAAGGCAATAAAATGTTTTTCTTATGGCTCCAAAGATATTTCTGCTACCTGTTATTCTGGTCTATTAGGCATTGTAATTATGTAATTAGATGTTCTTTAAAGACTATCTTAGGTACCTCATAGATTAGAATGGTTCCTTTGAAGCAGTTACCAGATCTGTTATATAATTACATAATTAATTCCATGTAGTAAAAATCTTAACAAAACTCTTTAAAAAAATAAACAGCCTGCATTGGGGCAACACATGACTTTGATTGCAAATTGGAAGTGAAAAGAAAGTGGTAATGTATCCAATAAGCGTACAGGTTTCTCAATACTTGTTTTTATATTGGGATCTCATCCCTCAAAGGAAAGCTCAAGAGAGTTGGATCTGGCCTCTCAATCATTCTGGTGTCATTCATGGTACTTCAAAAGAATCTTCTCTCTATAACTTGCCAATCCATCTTCCTCAGAGACATTCATAAACTTGGTGTGGTTTGGGGGTCAGCAAGAAAGATAAAGGGTGACTAAAATACTAAATTAAATAGAATTTCTTTATATTTTCATGTTATATATTTTTAAGTCAATTGAGTTCTGCCGCGCCAAAGCAATCTTGAGAAAGAACAAACCTGGAGGTCTCCCAGATTTTGAACTATACTACAAAGCTATAATAATCAAAAACAGTATGGTACTGGCACAAAAACAGAAACATAGATCAATGGAACAGAATAGAGACTCCAGAAATAAACCCACACTTATATGGTCAATCAATCTTTGACAAAGGAGGCAAGAATATATATAATGGGGGAAAGTCACTTTCAGAAATGGTGCTGGGAAAACTCTATAGCTATATGCAAAAGAATGAAACTGGATCACTTGCTTACATCATATACAAAAATATACTCAAAATGTATTAAAGACTTAAATGTAAGACCAGAAACCATGAAACTCCTAGAAGAAAACAGGCAGTAAGATGTCGGACATCAGTCTTAGCAATATTGGAGGGGTGGCGGGGAGTCTGTCTCCTCAAAGACAACAAAAGCAAAAATGAACAAATGGGAAAATACTCAACTAAAAAGCTTTTTGCATAGCAAAGGAAACCATTGACAAGATAAAAAGGCAATCTATTAAATGGGAGAAGATATTTACAAAGATATAACTGATAAGGGGTTAATATCCAAAATATATAAAGAATTCACACAATATCAAAAAAAATCCATCTTAAAAAAACAAACTGAGGGCTTCAGAGGGGAGAGGGTGGGGGAATGGGATAGACTGGTGATGGGTAGTAAGGAGGGCACATATTGCATGGTGCACTGGGTGTTATACGCAACTAATGAATCATCGAATTTTACATCAATCAATCAATCAATCAATAAAATGTAAAAAAAAAATAGGCAGAGCACAAAATAGATATTTCTCCAATGAAGACACAGATGGCCAACAGACACATGCATTGGTGAGGATGTGGAGACAAAGGAACCCTCTTGCACCGTTGGTGGAAATGCAAACTGGTGCAGCCACTATGGAAAACCGTATTGAGATTCCTCAAAAAAATTAGACATAAAACTACCATGTGACTCAGCAATTCCACTTCTGGGTATTTATCCAAAGAAAACAAAAACAATAATTCAAAAAAGTTATGTTCGTTACAGCAGTATTTACAATAGCCAAGACACAGAAGCAACCTAAGAGTCTATCAACAGATGAATGGATAGAGAAGATGTGGCATATGTATATATAAACACACACACATGTGCACACACACACATGCACACACACACATAATGAAATATTGCTCAGCCATAAAAGAATAAAATCTTGCCATTTTCGACATGAATGGACCTCAAAGGATTATGCTATGTGAAATAAGTGAGACAGAGAAAGACAAATACTGTATGATTTCACTTACGTGTGGAATCTAAAAAACAAAACAGAACAAAAATAGGCTCATAGATAAAGAATAATCTGGTTTGCCAGAGGGGAGGAGCACGGGCATGATGAAATAGAGGAAGGGCATTAAAAGGTACAAATTTCCAGTTATAAAATAAATAAGAGTGGGGTATGTAATGTACAACATAGGAAATACAGTTAACGATATGTAACAGCTTTGTGTGGTGACAGACGGTAGCTAGATTCATCATGGTGATCACCCTGCAATGTATATAAATGTTGAACTGCTATGTTGTATACCTGAAACTAAGACAATATTATATTTCAACTACACCTCAATTTAAAAAAAAAAAAAATCCTGCCACATTCTACACGGCCCTAGCATATGACCTAACCTGCCAATCATGTATATGCATTTTCAAAGTCGAAATAATGCAAATTAGATAACAAAATAAAATCTGGAGTTAGTATTCACCCTAAAACTCACAAAGATAATACTTTTAAGCACCCTTGGCACTGAAATACGTAGACATTAGGGTCCTACGTTACCTGATAGAAAATCAATATACGTGAAATACATTGACACTACCCTTTGAGACCGGCCCTTCTGACACTGTATGAGACAGAAACAAAGATCACTCTACAGCAGGACAGATGTTCAAGGCAAAAAAAAAAAAGTCATTAACTGTCCTTTCAAAACATCTTATCTCTTAGACTCCACAAATGCCTGGGTCACCTGAGCTCTTGCATACTGACCTCCCTGATTCTCAATGACCATTTTACTGGGCCTCTTTCAGTTCTCTCTGCCGCCAACCCCACGGGAAACCTTACGTCCGGCTCATGCCTTAATTACCTCTCACTTCCCCACTCTCATCATCAATTAATTTGGAATACTATCTTCTGTGACTCTATTTCCATTGTGACAAAAGCTATCAGTGCCAGCTCCAATGTTTACTTGCTGCTCATTCACAGAGAAGGACTATTTCAAACCAAGAGCCTATGTCTCCTCTGTATTAATTCACTGCACTGGTTTTCTATCACGACACAACAGACCCTCCTAAAGCTTAGTGGCTTGAAACAATGACTTATGATTATCTGTCACGGCTCAGTGAGTTGACTGGGCTCACTGGGGTTATGAGCACTTCTAGACTTTCATGTGGTCGCAGTCTGGTCTTTGTGGTCAGTAGCTGGGGCCAAAGTTATCTGAAAACTAACTGCACTTATGTCTTTGCTGTCCAGCCTGGCTTCCCCCCGCAGCGGGAAGAGCTGGAAAAAAGTAGGAACTGGATGTCTCTGTCTACAAGACTTCCCTACATCGCTAGCTTGAGTTCCTCACAGCGGGGCAGTTTCAGAGTGGCAGGCGGCATCTTGTCCGAGTGCACATACCTTCCAAGAGACCAAGGTGTAAGCTGCCAGCCTCCTTATGACCAAGCGGGAGACTTGGCTCCTTGGGGGATCATAGTTCGATAAACAGATGATCCAACCAGATACATTGCCTCACTCATCAAATATATGACAATATAGGCTATACAATCTAGAGAATACGATAAAGAGGGTATTAGTAAGCTGCCAGGAGAGCTGTAAAAATTGTTACTGTTTGAGCAGCGCCTACTTTGAGGATCCAGCCCCACTGGTGTTGGAGCAAATCAATGTCGACTCTTACTTCCCAGAACTCAAATTCCAGAGGAGTTCAAGTTCCTTAAAAAGTAGCCATGCCAACTGTTTAAATTCTTTAGTGACAAAGAGCGAGCCACCAATTTGTCCACCAATAATACTATATATGTGCATACACACACACACACACACACACACACACGTGCTATCTGCTGGCCAAAGTATGGTGAAACAGTCATATTTGTACCATCCTGATGGAAACAGAAGTAGCCAAACCCCTTTCAAAAGAAATTGATAATAGGTTCCCCTTGCTTGACCCACTCATTCCAATTTTGGAAATGAGATAATTCAGAAAATATGCTGAACTACAGAAAAATCTTTTTCACACAAAGACATTTATCTTAAGATTATTTATAAAGGTAAAAAACTATAAGCCACTTAAATGTCTAAACATAGAAGAACAAATAACCAAACTATAGTATATACATAGGATAAATTTTTATGCAGTCAAGTAAAATTATGTTCCTGAATATGTTATAATGATAGGAGTACTAGTTAACATTTTTTGAGCAGTTGCTGGACACCGGTATATACAGCGTGGGAATGTTTAATATACATTTTGTTATATGATTCTCCCACCAGCTCCCTAAAGTACATACAGTTATTATATTCATTTTATGGATGAAGGAACTAAGATTTAAAGAAGCGAAATCACTTCCCGAAGTTTGCAAAAAATAGGAAAATCAGGATTTGAACCAACACAGTCTGCCTTTACATTCCTGCATTCATCAACCATGTTGCTTATACCACTTCTGATGATAGCATTAAATAAAAACAACACGCACACATACCATTTTAAAGAGAATACAAATGCAACTAGTTTACAAAATAAAATATGCAGGAAACAGCAAGATTGGAAGGATATAAACCAAAATACTGATAACAGTTGCCTTTAAGTGGTGATACTCTGGATTGTTTCTCTTCTTCTTTATATGTTTTTAAGATGTTCTAGAATTAAAAAAAGGGCTTTTAGTCCCTTAGGGGAGAGAAGGATTTTTTTTTTTTTTTAATCCTGAGCTGCTACTTCTTTCTGTGCAGATAAGGAGCCCAGCTACGTGTCTGTCTATCATAAATAACCTGGGGGTATAGAATTTTAAGACAAACTAGTACAGTTGGAATTAAGAAAGGAATCTGGAGAGGTCCTGGAAAGTTAGAAAAATAAATGCTACCTTTCACTTTGTAAGTGGGGTCATCAGGGAAAACATTCTTTGCACAATGAGGATGGTTTAACTAAAGATATCTGATGGGAGCAAGGTCTGACAGGGGCTTTGTCAATGGTCAATGTGCAGTGGGGAATCACAGAGTTCCCGACGGTTCCATGGAGTTGGACCTTCCAGTGCCTAGAAAGAACCAAGGTAGCAGAAGCTTTTCTGATATTGCAGATTATAAAAGCTGCAGATTATAAAAGAGGGATGCAATTGGAACTAGGTTTCTTGCCAATCATGTGTGATGATTCATGAATCATGTCTAATTCTTACACTAAGCAAGAATACACATGTAGATTTCAACATATACATAGATATACAACATACACATATATAGATTTCATACATATAGATTTCAACAAGCTAATAACTGACTAAAATATATGTTTACTGCTTTATCAAAAAAATCATTTTCTAAATAATGAGACACTGAATGGAAAGCAGGCGAGTTCTTATTTTCTCATTGACTACATTCAACCTTTTTATTTTTTTAAATTTTTTTTTTCTTAAAGATTTTATTTATTTATTTGACAGAGACAGAAACAGCAAGAGAGGGAACACAAGCAGGGGGAGTGGGAGAGGGAGAAGCAGGCTTCCCGCTGAGCAGGGAGCTCGATGCGGGACTCGATCCCAGGATCCTGGGATCATGACCTGAGCCAAAGGCAGATGCTTAACGACTGAGCCACCCAGGTGCCCCACATTCAACCTTTTTAGTTTTGAAGACCCTAACCTTGCAGTGGTTTATCTGAACAATAACAAAACCACCAGGAGGAAGTAAACAGGTCTGTGGATGTTAGCTTTATAAATCCAAATCCCTGTTGGCAGCAGATGTCACAGAACTGGAACCAACATAAGGTAAGAATGTGAGAGGTTCCCTCCATCATCCTGCCCTGTGTTTGCACTCCCTTCTTTGGCAACGACAAGGGGCAGCAACGGGGCAAGGGGGAGCTTGAAAACAAATAGGCAAGAGCTCATCCTAATTGCGAGATTTTCCTTTTCTTTTCAAATGATTTTCTTTTGGAACATCAACTGAAAGAAAACCCTAGCCTTGTAGTGCTTTGATAGTTTACTAAATTCTAAGGTGAATTGACATAAAGCAAGCTTCACATACACTTAGATTTAATTGGCTAATTACAGGGAGAGAAACATGAGGAAATCTACATGTATCCGGAGGGGGCCCCATCAAAGGAGACTGAATAGCACACCGCCTGCGTTTCCTGCGGCTTGTTCCTGTAATCTGCAATTTCTCTTTACAGTGAATCTCATTCGTTTCCTTGAAGAATTTGGAAACCAGGTCTAAAACCTTTAGTCCATATACAAACAGAGTACATTCTATGGCATACCATAGGATGGTACACACTCACAAAATGACAGACCAAGTTTAGCATGCCTTCTTCATGGGCTTCTCATGTAGTAAACAAAGCTGGTCCCTTTTTTTTTTTTCTGGCCTTTGTTTCATCCAGAACAACTTTGTTGTAGGGTTATTTCCTAAAAAGGTGGAAAGTAATCATCTCTATTGAGCAAATAAACATTCTAGCTGTACCAGTTGCTTATCGTTGACACCTTGTTTTACATAAATGTTTGATTTTAAATAAAACATCCAAATCGGGTTCCAATATAACTAGCTGAATGCCTTCTTGAGGGATACAGAGTTTTCCTGTAGTAGCTGCCCCTGTTTTTCCCTCTAGTATCCCTGGGGTTGGGGCCAAATCCAAATTAACACTGAACAATTTGAATGTTAGAGATGAAAGGAAACTTGGACACCAATAAAACCTACGTCCTAATGATACTGTTGCTTTCCTGAGCTCAGCAAATTTAACTCTTGTTGCTTTTCTCAGAGTTCACAGCCTGATCAGAGTCATCCTTCATAAATTTCAGCAAGTACCTTCCACCCCTAGAAGACCAATTCCTTCCCTATTTGTTTGTTCATCATCCTCTTTCAGCCCTTTTCTTCCCCTCCAACAAGGTCTGGCCACCTTTCAAAGTCAAGCTCCATTAATTCCTGACACTGACAGTGACCTTTTTCATCATTCCATCCCACAAGCAAATGCCCTTTCTCTGAACTCTGTGGCGTGCAATATTCATACCATCTGCTATGGGTTGAAGTGTGTCCTGCAAAGAGTACATTGAGATCCTAACCCCTGTACCTTTGAGTGGGACCTTATTTCAAAATAGGGTCTTTGCAGATGTACTCAAGTTAAGATGAGGTCATTTGAGTAGGCTTTAATCCAATAGGATTGGTATGCATATAAGGGGAGAAAAGACTTAGAAGAATATGCCATGAGAAGACAGAGGTAGAAATTGGGGTGATGCGTTTATAAGCCAAGGAATGCTGAGGATTCCTGGCCATCGTCAGAAACTAAGAGAGAAAAGCATGAAACAGACTGTCCCTCACTGGTGACACTGGTGGCAGCCTGATCTCAGATTTCCAGCCCCTAGACCCAGGAAGGAATAAAATCCTGTCATGTCAAGCCACCCACTTTCTGATACCTTGTTATGGCAGCTGTAGAAATGTATACACCATTCATTTATTACCCTTTCTTTCAATATACTACCTGGTTCCCTATCTCCAAATCCATGACTATAACCTTAACTTGTATGTATGTATGTACGCATGTATGTATAAATAAAATAAATAAATAAACAAACAAACAAACAAACAAATTAATAAATAAACAACTTCCTTCCATTGGGGCAGAAAACACATCTTAATTTTTTTTTCTTTTACAGTGATCTTTCCTTATCTATGTTAGGATTGTCAAATAAAACAAAAGACAGCCAGTTACCTGGACACCCTGTATTTTTATTTGCTAAATAAGACAACCCTGATTTATATACAAAATAGGTGATCAGTAAATACGGAGAAAATAAATGTGTGAATCCCTAGTGCATCAACTTTATGAAATTTTCCTTCTCAGAATTTATAACAATCATCATCAACAGAGACTCTGAGAAATTCTAACCCACCTTCTATTAAACTTTGGTGGTCCATGCCTGCAATACTAAGTAAAATACTATAAGGTATATCAGAAGTAGACAAGATCCAAAAAGGAGCAATTAGAATGGTCAGAAATATGAAGGCAGATGCCATAATGGAGACGGAGACTGAAGAGATTGGGACTCTTCCATTTGCCATTTGAAAAGATTGAAAGATTCATGATCAAAATACAGAATCATAAGAGACACATTAATGAAAAAATGTTTAGTTCCCCAAAATCTAGAAAGACTAGGCTGGGAATGAGACTAATATTAATTGATTACTTCTGTATGTGCTAGCCCTTTACAGACATTAATTCATTTTACCTTACGGCAATTACTTTAGGAGGTAGGTATTAATACCCCTACATGTCAGAGATAGAAGACTGAAGTTTAGAGAGTAGAGTCAGCATTCAAACTCAAGATCCAAGACCTGTGTTCATTCCACACTCTCTAAACCCAGACCACTTTTCTCAACCTTTGCTCCCTGAGCCTTGCGAATTGGAAATAATTAAAGGAAGTGCGTATTCATTAAGTAGATAACACCTATTTCAAAATCCATTGATGCAAAGAGCAGACAGGCAGCAAATATAAAGTGATGCAAAATTGATGGCCAAATTTCTGAGTAAGAGAGCCATTAGTGGAAGAGGATTCACATAGCACTCACCTTTGAAACTGACATCAGAAACTGCTAGAGCTTCTAGAAAACCCGGCTAAATGGACATGGGGTCTGTTTCAGGACCACCCTCCCCAACTCTGTGTCACAGCAGAATTAAGTCACAAGCAATCCTGACTCAGTTTCCTCTTTTGAAAATAATGGACTGTTTTCTAAATTCCTATCCAGCAAACATTTAAGAGCCTGCTATATGCTTCTTTCATTTCATAATGATAGTAATGCTTTTCAACTAGTGTACTGTTTCCTCCCACATCTTAACTAGAATGCTTCTTCTCTTTACGTCTTTATATTTCACTCATTTATTCAATTAGCTGATCTCCTCTGTGTCAGGCACTAGGTAAGGCACTGGGATGTAAGTGACAAAGAAGAGACAAGGCCCTTACTGTTTTTTAAGATTACAGAACAAAAAGGAATAATTAAAATGGACAGAAATCTAAAGGCAGCTGCCATTGTCAAGAGACCCTAAACTAATAAACAATTACAATTTTAATGACTATTTTGAAGGACGATTACAGAGTCCTGAGAAACGATTTCACAGTTTAACTTAAGTCTCAGGGGTCAAGGAAAACTTCCTTGAGGAAATTAACATGTAAATTTAAACTTGAAGGATGAGGAGAACGTGGCCGAGTAAAAGGCGAGTAGAGAGTATTCTGGGTCGAGGGAATATCAGCTGTAAAGGCTCTGAATCAGGCAGGAGCCTGGGCACTAACTGGAAACAAAGGAAGGTCAACACAGCTGAAGCATGAGCAGAGAGAGGACAATAGCTTGAGATGTGGCTGGACAGTCACAAAGGGTGAGCTGGGACTGCAGTAAAGCCGAGTTAACAAGTAGAGAATGTGCAAAACTTGCACACTTATTAAAATATTCTCTCTGCTGTTTGGAACAGATTGCAAAAAAAGGCATGAAGGAATAATAGGTAAAGGGATTTTCCATCCTCTTTTAGGTTAGGCATTTTCATTATTCTACTTATCTCCACCACTGCCTTATGATTTATACTTTTTGTGTTGGTTGCCCTGGGGTTTACCACGCACATCTTTAATTTAAAACTTTGTCTTTGAATATTACACTGTTTCACGTGCAGTGTAAGGAACTTAGAGCATTACACTCCCAAACTCTCCCACTCATCTTTTGTGCTACTGTTGGCATATAAACACACAACACGGTGATACTCCTCTTTTTTGTTTAGACAGCAATTAAAAATCAGAAAAAATACATTTACATTTGCCTTCATATATGCCATTTCTCGTGCTAGCCATTTCATTGTGTAAAGCCAAGTTTCTGTATGATATATTCCTCTGCCTGAAGCCCTTCCTTGAACATTTCTTGCAGTCCACTGCAATGAATGTTCTCATTTTTTGCTTCTCTGAAGAAAAACAATGTTTATTTTTCTTTAATTTTTGAAATACATTTTCCCAGGGTTTCAGTTTCTGGGTTGACTGTTTGCTTGTCTGTTTATTTTTCTTTTCGCATGTTAAAGATATGACTCAATTGCCATCTAGATTCCATAGTTTTTTAAAGAATTACAGTAATTCTTCCCTTTCCTCTTTGGTATATAAAACACATCATTCCTCTCGGAATGCTTTCTCATTGTCTTAGGTTTTTCAGCAGTTTGGATGAAATTTATTTAGGAATGTTCTGAGGAGAGAGTATTTATTTAGCTTGATGTTTTCTGAGCCCCCTGGATCTGTAATTTTTATGTCCTTCATTAATCTTGGGAAACTCTTGGCCATTATATCTTTAAATGTTTCTTCTGCCCTGTGTATGTTCTCATTTGCTTCCTGGACTCTAACTCAGGGCGTATGAGAGCTTTTGACGTTGTCCCACAGCTCTGAAAGCCTCTCTTTTGTTTTACTCTTTATCTTTTGTGCTTCAATTGGGTGATTTCTATTGACCTATCTTCAGGCTTGCTGATTCTTTCCTTAATTTTATCAAATCTACCATCAAAAACATTGTTCATCTCTCTTACCGTGTGGTTAGCAAATTTCCTAATACTTCCATTCGATTTTTCTTATGGCTTCTGTCTCTCCGCTGTAATTCTCCATCAGTTCATACATGTTGTTCAGCCTTCCCACTATTGCCCTTACAATATTCATCAGAAATATTTTAAATTCTCTGTTGGATAGTTTCAACAGTGGGGCATGAATTGAGTCTGGCTTTGTGGACCTCTTCAACTTGATTGTACGTGTGTGCTTTGCTCCTGTGTGTTGTTTTGTTTGGAAGTCCAACATTGTACGTAGATTAGCTGAACATGTAGACAATGGTAACTAATATTTATGCCTGGAAATGGGCACACGCTTTCCTTTGCTAGGTCTTTCACGTGGTTTGTGAGTCAATCTCGTCAAGAACTGAGCTGGTTTGGGGATTTGTTGTTGCTGCGGTGACTACATGACAGACTTCCAACTCGTTTAGTGCTATCTTATGCTCAGGGTTGGGGCTGGTTCATCAGAGAGTTTTCCTCAGTGTTTGTTCTATCCACAGCTTTAGGTCTTTCTCTGCACCTGCCCCTCACAGAGGGTCTCCCCACAAGCATGGTTCCTTTCCCGCAGTGGACCCCTATGACTCATTACGCAGCGCTTGCTAGCCAGGTGGTGGGGGCAGACGGAACAATCTCCACTGCCGTGGGTCAGCTTCTGTCTTTGGCAGACGCTGTGTCACTGGCTCTTGGAGGGATGGACTTGTTAGTGTTCCTGCCCTTCCCCCAGTAGGAGATTTCTAAAGTGAGACCCAAGGCATTTTCCTGCTCCCACTAAGGAATAAAATATTTTGTATTGTTGTTTCCTTTTCCCCATTACAATGGATTTTTTTTTTTTTTTTTTTTTTTTAACCTGTGGCCTTCAGGCCACAGGGTTTGGTGCCCTTCTCCTAGAAGCTTGAGGCTTTTGATCTCAGGACACAGGAAAGAAAGATCAAGGAAGGACATTACACCTTCCTGCAATGCTGCCGTTCGCCTCCCAAGGGCCTGCACTGAGGGAGGCTTGTTCCCCAGTCTTCCTCACGAGTAAGTTCCCCTGAGGAAGAGGATGCCAGTGTTTCTAAACAACCTTGTGTCTGTGGCTCTCAGAGTTTCCATATTCTCACACTAACCAATACTTATCTTTAGCATGTAGTAAACATTTTAGCTGAAGCCCTTTTACACAACTGTATGAAGTCCAACATCTGCCCTTCCCCCGCCACGTAAGCAAGTGCCCGTGCTCCATCTCTCTTTGAAGGCACCGGTCTTTTCTTATATTTTACATTATTTGTCCTGAGACCTCAGCTTTCTGATGGTTCCAGAAAAGTTGTGAATATGCTGATTACCTGACTTTTCGATCTTGTTGTGGCAAGGGTGGGAATGGCCTCTTTCTAGCTTTCTCCATCCTAAATGGAAGCCAGAAGTTCCTACTTCCTTTTTAGTTATCACTGAATTTCTCTCCTTTTTACCACAAAATCCCACAAAGGAATTGTCTATGCTCATTGTCTTCAAGTTCTCTCTCCCCTTTTTATGTTTTTGCCCCTACAACAGACGAACATGTATAAACTGCAAGATGATCAATGACCTACATGTGGCAAATCCCACAGTTGGTATTTAGACCTCATCATACTTGACATGTCAATAATTCTAGACACAGTCCACCTCTCCCGTCCCCTTCAGATAGTTTCTTATTTGCTCCAGGACATCATACTCTCTGGGCTCATCTCCTCCCTCAATGGCTGCCCCTACCCAGTTTTCTTTGCAAAGGAGTTTCCTTACCCTTCCATTTGCAAAGATTCTAATGGAATGATTCCTGGGGCTTCTTTCCTCTACCTACATTCATTCCTTTGACCTCATTACTCTCAGGGCTTTATATATCATCCACAAATTGATGACCCCCAATTTACATCTCCATGCTTATAATTCTACACTTTTCCTGTCAACTCCAGACTTACCTGTATAACTTCCAACTCAATATTTCCATTACTTGGGATGTCTCAAAGGCATTTTAAAAGGAACATATCCCAAACTGAACACCTGCTCTCCCCCCCGTAACACTGCTCCTCCAGTAATTTTCCCCATCTCAACAACTGGCAAAATCCATCCTCCTAGCTGCTTGGGCCAAACATGTCTGCATCATTTTCAATTCCTCTACTTCTTTCATACCCCACATCCAGCAACTCAAGAAAGTCCATCAGATCTTCCTTCAAGATCCATGCAGAAGATGACCACTTCTATTGGCCAGGATGACCATTCAAGCCACCATAGTTTTTGTCTCTCTGCAAAAGCCTCCAAGCTGCTCTCCCTGCTCAATTCTTCTGAAGTCAGACCCTGGTAAAGCAGAAGTCAAAATCTTGCTGTTATGCTCAAAATCTTACATGCCTTCCCCTTTCACTCAGAGTAAAAGCCAAAGTCCTCACCGTGACGTGGAAGACTGAGTACTATTCAGGTGTGGCTCACCTTCTACCACTTCCCTTCCGCTCCCCTCTCTGCCTGAGAGGCTGCTCTGACTTTTATGTGGTCCCTCAAGTATGCCAGGCCGTCCATGCTTCAGGACCCCAGCAACTGTTGTTCCTTTTCTTGAAATGTTTTCCTACTGGAGCACTGGGAGGCTCAGTCTGTTAAGTGTCTGCCTTCAGCTCAGGTCAGGAAGTCGGGGTCCTGGGATCGATCCCCATGTCAGGCTCCTTGCTAAGCAGGGAGCATGCTTCTCCCTCTGCCGTCTGTGCTCTCTCTCTTGCTCCTTCTCTCTTTCTCTCACTAGCAAATAAAATATTTAAAAAATATTTTAAAAGAAATGTTTTCCTACCAAAAGTCGTGTGCTTTATTCCCTCATTTCCTTCAGACCTTTCTTTCCTCAGTCACTACGCCCCCGAGGCCCCCCCTGCCGCCTCTCCCACAGCCCTCTCGCCTCCATCCCTGCTTCTTCTTCTCCTCAGTCCTGATAGCCACCCGACATGCTATATACTAATTCTACATTTGTAAACTGCCTTGATTTACCCCATAAGGATGTGAGTGCCTTAAAGGCGTGGAGTTTTCTCAAGCGCTGTTTGCTGTAGCTCCAGCCTCCAACACCTTACCCAGCACATAGTAGGGCTGGACAGATAGCTGTTGAATCCGCGAAATTTACCACAGGCTAGGATTTTTTTTTTTTTAAGATTTTATTTATTTATTTGACAGAGACAGCCAGCGAGAGAGGGAACACAAGCAGGGGGAGTGGGAGAGGAAGAAGCAGGCTCATAGCGGAGGAGCCTGATGTGGGGCTCGATCCCATAACGCCGGGATCACGCCCTGAGCCAAAGGCAGACGCTTAACGACTGTGCCACCCAGGCGCCCCTCAGGCTAGGATTTTTAAACAGTTGGGAACTTCACTCAGCCCTCTTGTGAGAGCCACTTTACTTTTTTCCTCTCCCCTAAAACCCTGAAATGGTGTTGTCATCCACCTTAACGCATCGGGACATTAGAAGGAAAAAGTTTTATCTCCTCCTCACACTGGCAGCTCGTGTGCTCAGGTTTACTGATCTCTAAGGGCACTTATGCACCCACTGTTTATTTATTTTGGAATTATTTTATTATCAGCTTTACATGATTATAAACCGTTGCCAGCATGGAAACCCCTCAGAGGACCATTATTACTCATCCTCACGATGCTCCCTGACTTAACCTTGAGAACCAACTGCGGCTCCTTGCAGAAGCTGGAGATACTAAAATCTCCCTTACTTGCTCTGGGCCAAGGAGATTTCAGCCCAGCACCAAGAACAGGCTGCTGTTAGCTGGGGAGCTCTGCAACAAGTCTCGAGAACCACCCCCAAGGCCCACGAGGGACACACCCTCCCTCCCATTAGGAAGACCATGGAATCCCCCAAAGCCAGGCATCTCTGAAGACTTCATTCATGTGTTTGTGTTTACTTCCCTACAACAAATAAAAAACAAACAACAAATAAGCAGCAAGCAAATGAAAATCCAATTCTTGCCTCTTTTTTTTAAAGGTCAAAAAGTCCTTTAAATCATGGGAAGAATATTCTATGTAAAGTTTCAAAAATAGAACAAGTTGTCCATAATCACAACATCCCAAGACAACCAACTTCTTCAATTATGTGTATCGTCTGTCTTTTTGTCTATGACTATTTCACAGTTGTGTTGGTTCACAAACCAGCCCCTGGACATGAGGGAGAGGAGAGACTTCAGAAAGAGGCAGACCACTCCAGAGTGGTAGATGGTGGTTTTAATAAGCGAGGGAACTTATTTACGAGGCTTGTCTTGGGCAGCTGCAGACAAGAAATCTCCATACCTGCCCACCAGAATCTTGAGAATTATTTCAGAGGCCTTAACTAGGTTTAGTCGCATACACCATCCAGACAGTCTCCACAACACCTTACTATCTCAAGGCTGTATCCTCAAAGGCCTTCTATGTGGGAAGGGTGGGAAGAACATACATCCCAAGGACAGGGGTGGGGAAACAAGCCTACATTTGACCTTCTCCAACAAACTGTAGGTATAATGTATGTGCAGTTGCATATCTTTTTGAAAACAAGTATTATAATCATTATCAAGTGGTTAACAAAAATTTAATAAGCACAAACTATGAATCATATGTTCTAGACATGTGGCTTATATACCAAGAATTAAACCCTGTCCTCAAGGGGACTATAGACTAGCACTATCCAATAGCAACAGAACATAAACCACACATGTAAGTGCAAATTTTCAAAGAAACGGGTAAAATTAACATTACAGACATATTTTATTGAACCCAGTGTGTCTAAAATATTATCATTTCAACATGTAATCAATATAAAATTGTTGGGGCGCCTGGCTCAGTTGGAAGAGCGGGTGACTCTTGATCTCGGGCTCATGAGTTCAAGTCCCACATGGGATATAGAGATTACTTAAATAACCTTAACAAAAAAAGAGTACGAAATTGTTAATGAAATATTCCACTTTTTTTTCCATACCAAATCTTCAAAATCTGGTGTCTCTTTGCCTCTTCCCACATCTCAATTTGGACCAAACCCATTTCCAGTGTTCAAAGGCCATTAAAGGCTCCTAGCCACCATGCTGGACCGGGCAGTTGCAGCTCAAAAGGTTACTTTTCCAGGTTTCTAAGTCTTTATCTTCAGAAGCACCATCTTTCATGTCTTCATGATATGCCATTGGGTTTATGTGATTGGGTTTTTAGAACCTTTAAGTTAGCTCCATTTTATCTGCAGTTACAAATCAGCCAGCCTTGGATTTATTCTTCCATATTTTGAATTAGTATTTCATTAGACTCCTCTCGCAGATGCGGAATGACGGAGGTAAAAGGTTCAAACATGGTAATGGCTTTTGGTGCATGTTTTCAAGTTGCTTTCCAAAACACTGAGTGATTTCACCCTGCCTCCAGCAATGTGTACAAGCCAATTTCACACGGCACACCCTGAGGCTGGGCTTGCCATTCCACGTCCTTCTGACTTCCTTCCAGCCTTCTTGGGCATTCGCTTGCCAGAGCTGTCTTTTTGTGGTGGTGGTTGTTATTCTGTTTCTGTTTGTTAATCTGGTTTCTCTGGTTTTGCTTGCTTCCCTTGATTTAGGACATCCATTGGTTTTTAGTGTTGTTCTTTTATGTTAGAAAATAATTCCCGTTCTAATGCCCCACTGCTGCTCACAGAATTTCTCCTTGATTCCTGGGCCAACCTCTACCCAGTAAGGAAATGCAGACTCAGAGCAGGGTGGGATTTTTCAATCATCTCCGTTCTTTCTCCTGTTCCCACTCCTGGGAGAAGATCTTCTAGAATGGGAAGATGCTTCAAAGTTCTGCTAAAAATCAATTAGCAAGAGATATATTTAAATGGGGTATTTGTTTTAGGAGTGTAAACAACATGAGAACCCAGGGTAATTGGTCTGCCCATCTGAATGCAAAAGGTAACAGCAGTTATGAAGCCAGCATCCAAAGGATGGAGAGAAAATAGGACAATTTTATACATTCAAAGTAAGTGGATTCAACCCTAAAAGAAAGGCCAGCTGAGGTCAATGCAAAAGAAATATTTATAACATCTTCTAGGTTTTAAGAAATAAGAAAAGCCCAAATGTGTGTTATTTCTTGGTAATAGACTGGGTCTGTACACCTTTCTCGTCATTGTCATTGTGGGTCAAAATAATAGGACCATTTATATTTTGGGCTACTTAAATAATACAAATATATTCCATTGGTGTTTTATTTGCATTTCTAAGAGAACAAAGACTAAATATTTTCCATACCTTTGTTTCTGGTTTGTGTATACATATTCTCTTTTCCTTTTTCTTTGGAGATAATTTTAAATTTAAATAAGAGTTGCAAAAGAAATGCAGGGAATTCCCATATATACTTGACCCAGCTTTCCTGATGCTCACATGTCACATAACCATGGTAAAGTTGTGCAAACTAAGGATTTAACAGCAATACAATACCATGAACTGAACTATGTGGATTTCACCTGTTCTTCCCCTAATGTCCATTCCCTGTTGCAGGATTCCACGTCACATGCAGTGACCAGGTCTCCTGGGTCCTCTGCAGTCCATAACAGTTTCTGTCCTCTTGCCTTTCATCACCTCAACACTTCCAAAGAGCATTCTGGTCAGGCACTTTGCAGAAGTTTCTTCAACTTGTTTTTTCTGATGCTTTCTCCTAATGACACTGGGGTTATATGGGTTTGGGAGAGGAATATGACAGAGTGACTGCCATTCTGAATGCATCATTTCAGAGGGTGCCCAGAACAAGCACAACCTACTACTGATGGTCTTGATTGTATTTTCATTATTGTGTCCTTGGTTTATTTTATCCATGTTTTTCTGCAATTTTTCTTCAATTTCTTTCATAAAAGAAAGAAGAGTGATATTTTTATATAAATGACGATTTTTAAGGACAGTTACATTCTAAATATTTCCTGCAAACTTGCCACCAGAAGAGACTTCATTTTCCAATAAAGCTACCACCATTTATTTTTCCATTTATATATATTTATTTTTAAAATAATTTTTGCAAGAATAGTACAAAAAACTTCTTTCCAGAACTATTTAAAAGTACGTTGATGACAGAATGCTCCACCGACTCTGAATCCAAATAAGGATTTCTCCTACATAATCACAATACAACCAGCAAATAGAAGTTAGCCTTGCTACGTTACTACCACATGAGCCGCAGACTCCAATCAAGTAGCCCACTGTCCCAACACAGCCCTTTAGAAAAAGGATCCACCCAGATAAAGTGCATTTACCTGCCACGTCTCTTTAAGCACCTTCAGTTCAGAATAATTTCTGTCTTCTCCTGACTTTTACATCCTTGACATTTGAAAATTATAGGCCAGTTAATTTGTGGAATGTCTTTAAATTTATCAGGAGTTTCCTTATGATTAGGGGCACCTGGGTGGCTCAGTCCGTGAAGCCTCTGCCTTCGGCTCAGGTCATGATCCCAGGGTCCTGGATTTGAGCCCCAAGTCAGGCTCTCTGCTCATCAGGGAGTCTGCTTCCCCCCTCCTTCTGCCTGCTGTTCCCCCCATTCATGCTCTCTTTCTCTCAAATTAGTAAAATCTTTTTTTTTTTTAAAGTTTCCTTTTGATTAGATTCAGGGTAAGCCATAATAGTTTTCTCCACTTATTAATTGGCATTCTACTGCTAAAGACTTTTTCTTCTTCCCATTTATTATTTTCTAATTTATTTATATCAATGGATACGGACTTTTGAGACTTTTATTTTGTTCAATAGGTTATAGTCTAACACAATCATTTATTTTATTTTGTCACTCAATTTGTCCCAGCTTTGACAATTGGCTGGGCCTTTTTAAGCTGGTTTCTATTACTTATTGATATGTCTTTACGATTCTTTAAACACTACCTTATGGCACAACAAAATATTCCAGGATCATCTTAATACTTTCCCTGCCTGAACCCTGAACTCAGCCATTTCTCCAGAAAGTTCTGGTTCCTCAGAGTGGAGAAAGGAATTTGCAAGGCATGGTCTGGGTGCTGGGTATGTTCTCTGCTAGGGGGTTGCTATCCCCAGGCCCTCTCAGTGGATGAAGCCTCACACACACACTCACATCTGTATTTATTTCCATCACTAGTTGTATACGCTGAAAACTGTGTGTCCACACTAATACCACTCATGAATAGCCAACCTTCTGGGGTTTCACTTTCTCCCTTTCCAAACTCGTAACTTCTTTCTCTGATAGTGATCCATGGACTCCTATTATCCTCAACATATTCACTTACTGGATCAATCCCCTTTAAATATAGCCTATCTCCCATCACCGCCACCACTGCCAGTTCACACAACCACCTGCCTTGCCTGTTCTCAGCTGCCACCTTGCTTGGATGACATTGTCCCACTCTGGGCTGCCACCTCCGTCGCCCTCCTTGCACGGTGCACTCCTCACCACACTCAGGCTCTGACACTCAGACCAGGGTCCCACACCCCAATGTCCACAGACATAGACATCTGCCTTGTTCAACCCTACCTAATGGCTTTCATCAGGAATTAATCAGGAAGAAGAGCAGGAATGGCGATAAGTTGGGCAGGAAGGAAGCTATGATTTGAAGGAGTTTGGACTCTTGCTAAAGAGTATATGAGTTGTATTTTTTAAGGGTCCCATTACTTCATAATCATATGCTGCCGGGATATTCTTAGAAAATCGGCTACAAATTATCAGCCACTTGTGGCAATCATCTAATCTATCTTCAAAGAATAAAGATCACTAAAGATAATCTAAAGATTATTGTGCCAACTCTGTCACACTCCTTAGAATGACTACTATTCAAAGAAAAACAGACACTAACAAGAGTTGACAAGGCTGTAGAGAACTCGGAACCCTTGTGCATTGCTGGTAGGAATACAAAATGGCTAACCATTACGGAAAATAGTATGCAGGTTCCTCAACAAATTAAAAATAGAATTACCATATGATCCAGCAATTCCACTTCTAGACATATACCCAAGAAGAGTGACAGCAGAGACTCAGGGATATTTGTAAACTTCACATTCATAGCAGCATTAATCAAAATAGCCAAAAGGTACATGGAACCCAAGTGTCCACCGACGGATACATGGATAAACAAAACGTGATGTATACATACAGTGGAATATCATTCCACCTTACAAAGGAAGGAAATTCTGACATAAGTTTTAATATGGGTGAAACTTAAGGACATTAGACTAAGTGAAATAAGCCAATCACAAAAAAACAAATACTATATGATTCTATTTCTATGAAATACCTAGAGTAATAAAATGCATAGAGACAAAAAACAGATTAAAGGCTAAGAGATGTTGAGGAGAGGGAGGATGGGAAGTTATTGTCTAATGGTACAGAGTTTCAATTTTGCAAGATTTGGAAGTGGATGGTCATGTTGGTTGCAAAACAATGCAAATGTACTTAATGCCACTGAACTATATGCTTAAAAATGCTTAAGATGGTAAATTTTATGTTATTTGTTGTTTCAGTTCTGGCTGCTATAGAATGCCATGGATTGAGTGACTTATAAACAACACAAATTTATTTTCACAATTCTGAAGACTAGAAGTCCAAAATCAAGGCAGGTAAGGTCTTCTGTGTTCTTACATGGAGGGAGGGGCAAGGGAACACTCTGGGGTCTCTAAGGCACTAATCCCAATCATGAGAACTCCACTTTCATGACCTAATTACCTCCCAAAGGCCCCACTTCCACATACCATCACCCTGAGGATTAGGTTTGAACATATGAATTTGGGGGGTGGGGGAGGGCCCAAATATTCAAACACATGTATTTTACCACAATAAAAATAATTTTATATATTATACAAGCTTTGAATATTGTTTCAGAAAAGATGTTTTTGAAATGTCCCAAGCATGCAAACAGCAATGAAGCAAGTATATGGTTCCTGCACAAAGACTATGCTGATAGAACAATCTTCATGTTTCCATATGATCTCATATAAACACTTATTTATAGTACTCCTAATAGTTATCTTTAAACTTTAAGAATAGAAGATCTTGGAGCAAGTATTCTGCTTAGGTCTTGGATAAGTTAATATGAATTCAATTTATCCATATTTAAGAAAAAAAACAGGTATTTTCAGGATAATTTCAGCTAAACACACCGGAAATGTCTTAAAACTCCCTCAACCATATATATAGTAAAAGAAATATTAAAAGAAACAACAGATAATGCTGAGAATAAATTCTCCCAAGTCCATAAATTATCTATTGGCATCCATTTGAATAATGCAATCAATCCACATTAAGGTTTTAGGCAACCTGATTAATTCAACAAAATTTCATTGAATGCTACTTATACCAAATACAGTATTGAGTAAAGAGGCTATAGAGATGAGCATGACCTAATTTCTATCCTCTTGGATTTTAAATATTCTAGGTGGGAGAAGACAGAAGGTAAGAACAGAACTGGTAACTACTTAAACTCTGAATATTTTATCTCATGTAATCCTCGCAACCTCCCAATGACTAAAATATTATTATTCCCATTTTTCAGATGAGCAAATTAAGGCTGAGACACATTAAATAAATGACTCAAGGGTTAACTATTAGTGAAAAATAGAGATCTAGTTTCTTTTTTTTTAATTATAATAATATTTTTTATTATATTATGTTAGTCACCATACAGTACATCCCTGGTTTTTGATGTAAAGTTCCATGATTCATTAGTTGCGTATAACACCCAGTGCACCATGCAATATGTGCCCTCCTTACTACCCATCACCAGCCTATCCCATTCCCCCACCCCCCTCCCCTCTGAAGCCCTCAGTTTGTTTCTAGAGTCCATAGTCTCTCATGCTTCATTCCCGCTTCTGTTTACCCCCCCTTTCTGTATTCCTTTCTTCTCCTACCGATCTTCCTAGTTCTTATGTTCCATAGATGAGAGAAACCATATGATAGTTGTCTTTCTCTGCTTGACTTATTTCAATTAGCATTATCTCCTCCAGTGCCATCCATGTTGCAGCAAATGTTGAGAAATTGTTCTTTTTGATAGCTGAGTAATATTCCATTGTATATATGGACCACATCTTCTTAATCCAGTCATCTGTTGAAGGGCATCTCAGCTCCTTCCACAATTTAGCTATTGTGGACCATGCTGCTATGAACATTGGGGTGCATATGGCCCTTCTCTTCACTACGTTTGTATCTTTGGGGTAAATACCCGGTAGTGCAATGGCTGGATCATAGGGTAGCTCAATTTTTAACTTTTTAAGGGACCTCCACACTGTTTTCCAGAGTGGCTGTACCAACTTGCATTCCCACCAACAAATGTAGGAGGGATCCCCTTTCTCCACATCCTCTCCAACAATTGTTGTTTCTTGCCTTGTCAATTTTTGCCATTCTAACTGGCGTAAGGTGGTATTTCAGTGTGGTTTTGATTTGAATTTCCCTGATGGCTAATGATTTTGAACATTTTTTCATGTGTCTGTTAGCCATTTGTATGTCTTCATTGGAAAAGTGTCTATTCATATCTTCTGCCCATTTTATGATTTGTTTATTTGTTTCTTGTGTATTGAGTTTGAGAAGTTCTTTGTAGATCTCGGATACCAGTCTTTTATCTGTAGTGTCATTTGCAAATATATTCTCCCATTCCGTGGGCTGCCTCTTAGTTTTTTTGACTGTTTCCTTGGCTGTGCAGAAGATTTTTATCTTGATGAAGTTCCACAAATTCATTTTTTCTTTTGTTTCTCTTGCCTTCGGAGATGTGTCATCAAAAGGTTGCTGTGGCTGATGTCGTAGAGGTTGCTGCCTATGCTCTCCTCTAGGATTTTGATGGATTCCTGTCTCATATCGAGGTCTTTCATCCATTTAGAGTTTATCTTTGTGTATGGTGTGAGAGAGTGGTCAAGTTTCACTCTTTTGCATGTAGCTGACCAATTTTCTCAGCACCATTTATTGAAGAGACTATCTTTTTTTCCACTGGATGTTTTTTCCTGCTTTATCAAAGATTAGTTGCCCAAAGAGCCGAGGGCCCATTTCTGGGTTCTCTATTCTGTTCCATTGGTCTATGTGTCTGTTTTTGTGCCAGTACCATGCTGTCTTTGTGATCACAGCTTTGTAGTACAATTTGAAATTCAGCATAAACCCTTCAGAGTGTAGGGATAGAGGGTACATTCCTCAATCTCATAAAAACCATCTATGAAAAGCCTACATCAAATATCATTCTCAATGGGGAAAAGCTGGAAGCCTTTCCCTCAAGATCAGGAACACGACAAGGATGCCCACTCTCGCCATTATTATTCAACATAGTAATAGAAGTCCTTGCAACAGCAATCAGACAACAAAAAGGGATAAAAGGTATCCAAATCGGCAAAGAAGAAGTCAAACTGTCTCTCTTCGCAGATAACATGATACTCTATATGGAAAACCCAAAAGAATCCACCCCGAACTACTAGAAGTTATAGAGCAATTCAGTAATGTGGCGGGATACAAAATCAATGCTCAGAAATCAGTTGCATTTCTATACATGAACAATGAGACTGAAGAAAGAGAAATTAGGGAATCCATTCCATTTACAATAGCACCAAAAATCATACGTTATCTTGGAATTAACCAGAAACATAAAGGATCTAGGAAGGATTCTAGAAACTACAAATCACTCTTGAAAGACATTGAAGAAGACACAAAAAGATGGAAAAATATTCCATGCTCATGGATCAGAAGAATTAACATAGTTAAAATTTCCATGCTACCCAGAGCAATCTACACTTTCAATGTTATCCTGATCAAAATACCAATGACATTTTTCAAAGAACTGGAACAAACAGCCCTTAAATTTGTGTGGAACGAGAAAAGTCCACAAATCGCCAAGGAAGTGTTGAAAAGGAAAAACAAAGCTGGGGCATCACAATGCCAGATTTCAAGAGATCTAATTTCTCTGTCAATCCATCTGATTCCAAAATCCATGACCTTTCTCCAGCTTTAGCATGATATGTTATATTATATCACACTGGCTCACACAATATAGACAGAAGAATAAAAAATTACAGCCCACCACAACATAGGTGATACTAAAAATACTTAGCTCCTTGAATTAGGCTAAAAACCACTACTGCAAAGTGGTTAATTATACAGTGGAATTTGAGATTAAGTGGAAATTTTGTAAGTGACAAGGGAAGAGAGAATATTTGATGGCAATGGGAAACCAAAAATATTTTCTTTTTTCCTTAGTATCAGGATTTTGCCTCTGGTAGAAATAATCCTCCTTATTCTTCATCCTATCTGTCTCTTTCCTCTCCTTGAAAAATTGGATCAAAACTTAGCAGTGCAGTGAAAACACTAATTCAAAAAAATATGTGCACCCCTTTGGTACACATAGCAGCATTATTTACAAGAGCGAAGATATGGGAACAAGCCAAGTGTCCATCAATAAATTAATAAAGAACGTGTGCTGTATAAATACAATGGAACATTACAGACATAAGAGAGAATGAGATCATGCCATTTGCAACAACATGGATGGACCTAGAAGGTATTATACTAAGTGAAATAAGTCAGAGACAGAAAGACAAATACCATATGACTTCACTTATATGTAGAATCTAAAAAACTAAACAAAACAGAAATGGACTCAAATACAGAGAAAAACTGGGAGTGCCCAGAGGGGTGGGGGGAAATGGGCAAAACAGGTGAAGGGGATTAAGAAGCCAAACTTCCAGCGATGCAATAAATAAGTCACAGGGATGAGAAGTACAGCATAGGGAATATAGTCAATAATACTGTAATAATTTTGTGTGGTGACAAGCTACACTTACCATGCTGAGCACTACATAATGGATATAATTGTCGAATCCCTATGCTGTGTACATCAAACTAGTATAACATTGTATGTCAACTATACTTTAAGAATAAAAATGTTTTAATTAAAACATAAAAATTAATAAAATTGTTTGGGGGTCCAAAAAAAAAAAAAAACCCCCAGCAGTGCACAATTCTTTCTCTAAGTAAGACAGCTTTTCTCATTCATGCATCCTTCCAGTTCACTCTGGTCTACAGCTCACCCACAAGAAGGCGTCCCATGTTCGTGTTACTTAAAAATGTGCTCCGACCTTTGCAAAGTGAGAATGCTTCTTTCACTGTTCCCTTTACATAAACAGATGCTTCTGGAAAGCTTTGTGCCTTTGAAGATGGTTTGGTTTTTGTTTCTTGTTGCTTTTTTGTGTGTTTTTTTCTGGTAATATGTTCCCACTTGGCATATCTTGGTATGTATCGTATCAGTGCTGTGGGGTACCGTCTTGTCTCTTCTGCATCCCCACATACCATCTATAACCACCTTCTGCACGTGAGGGATGCTCAGGAGATATTACTAATTGATTTTAAGTTTTCTCAAAGAACATTCATTATCATTATCATTATGCCCACACTGGAAAAGTGTCAGATGTCAATGTCTACTTGGTAGAAAGAAATTGACTTGTGAATGTTAATACCTCAGTGAAATATTTTTCTATAGATAACAATTTTCTAGGAAAATGCTCTTTTGATGTAATGACTGCATACAGACTCATTCGTTCTCTGGGGAAGGAAAAGCACTCCTACAACACACACCCCCAAGACTTGGTTAGTGATGGGGCTAATACAGATGCCCAGAGGTACATCCCCTACCCAGAGCTGACATTCTTTTTATCCATCATACCTCAAGCATCAGAACACTAATTCATGTACAGGATAAGACAACTGCCAAATTATTAGACTACAGAGAGAAGCTCCTCAGACACCTGTCATGTTGATGAAAGCAGCACCGTCCTCTGACCTTTGCTGGTTCAAGGTCGATAATGAGACAAGTCAGGCAGGAAGAGCAGCGTGTGCCGACTCCATTAACGTGCGCTGTGTGCAACACTCAGGAGCGCGGCATCTCCTGTCAATTAGTGCAGGGGAACTGGGGACTGCTGATTACCGGAGACGTGGCATAGCGAGCCGTAGTTACCTTTACTTCTGTAACCTGCTGCATTTTAATTAGCCCCAGTCCCCTGACTCTTTCTTCGATGCTTCATTATTGCCATCTTCAAGAAACTCAAGTAAGGCTTTGTACATTTCACATCATTAATTGGAAGAAACGTGGAGCATTCCAGTAATGGAGTTGGATGACACCGGACTCTGGGCAAAGGCTTTGCGGGGCTTCTCAGAAAAAGATAGTCGTGACTTGCTCAGAGCTGCGTGGAACAGGACCGGTCAGAGAACCACAGGGAGAGACGAGCAGTTTTCTGGTAGAGAAACCACGGGGATGCAGCTAGGAAAGAGACAAAAGTAAACGTGCGATGGTGGCCACCCAGACCGCCGTGTCCATGGAGGAGGCTGCCGGTACTCTGACAAAGAAAAAAAAGCCATAAACAAGCAATCCGAGCAAACTAAGGAATAAAAGGAAGGAATTTTAAAAATCTGAAGAGGGAAATGTCTTCATACTTTTCACACTCCTCTCTTATAAAGAGAAAATAGCCTGAACTTTTGCAAAATCTTTCTATCCAGATATATTTAGGAGAGTTTAAAACATTAAAGGCAGCTGAGGCTTGTTCTGATCAACCAACAGCACGGTTCTCAGAGCAGCGGTTGTGCAAACTTGAGTGAACATCACAATCGCCTGGGGCACTGAGAAAACACACACTGCAGGCTCACACCTCCCCTCCTTCAGGTTTCCGACTCAGTAGGTTATGTGGTGGACTAGAGAATTCCTACTGCTAGGAAGTTCCCAGGTGATGCTTTTACTGCTGGGGGTGGGGGGAAGGGCACCATATTTTGAGAACAACTTTCCTGGAAACAGCTACCCAAAGTAGAGGTGGCACGCAAAAGAAATAATCAATCCTTGCCCTATAAAACACAGACAGTTTTATATGTGATCACCTAAGTTAGTTCTTAAAATGTTAGGAGGAAGTTTTAATATGCATTAACATCATTATTTTATTTAATTGCATAAACTGAAATACTTGTTCTAGTGAAATTCTTTAGAGCAAGAATTTTTGTAAAGAGTTCATCGTAGAGTAAAAAGGGCATCTCTTTGCTTAGAGCATGTGTCTGTAATGTCTTCCTTTTCACCTGAGAATCTTTGTCCTTATTTATATGAGATAAAGGAAAATTCACTATAGACTGAACTGCATGGAACAATGACCTGGTAAGTATTTGAAGCAGCCAAGTGTGCATGTGTGTGTGTGTGTGGTTATGTTACAGTTTAGTTTTATAGCCATTGATTTATTTAAAAAAGTATACAAAGCTAAATATTATACATTATACATAACATCATGACTTTGGAACAACTCATTTTAATATATGCAGACTTCAGTTACTCATCTGTAAGATGTGGAAACACACTTAAGAATCTTGGTTCCAGGGCATCTGGGTGACACAGTTGGTTAAGCATCTGACTCTTGGTTTCTACTCAGGTCATGATCTCAGGGTCCTGAGATCAAGCCCTGCATGGGTCTCCACACTCAGTGTGGAGTCTGCTTGAGATTCTCTCCCCCTCTTCCTACTCTCCCCCTGCTCATGAGCACTTGCACTCTCTCTCTCTTAATCAATCAATCAATCTTTTAAAAAATTATTGGTTCCTTCTTGCTTTAAGATTTCATGACATGAAATTTTCTATTTTTCTATTCTTTCTATTCTATTTCTATTTTCTAACTTTCTATTTTTCTGCTTGGGTCAGCAGGTTTACTGCCTGGTGTGACATTCAGATTAGAAATGAACTTTTTAAACTCTTTGTTCAGGTTCTTTGGCAAGTTATTTTTTTTCTTCTGGAGTAGCACCAAATTGAAACAACCTGTTCGTCTGCCTGTCCTCCACATTCGTGCAGACAGAAGTTCATATGCACTGCACGTTCTAAAACACCAACCCTGATACTGCTAGGATAAGTAGTGCGTTAAAAAGGTCACATTCCGAACCACAGAAAGATCAAGCCTTTTGAGAAATTCTTTCCATGGCAGAAATTGAAATCCTCAGAAAGAGTGCTGCGAGATCATTACATTTGAATTCAACTGAAAAATCCTTGAAATTCACACTCTCCATCCACTTTATTTTGACCTAAATTAGAATGTCCGATGCTAACGACTCAGTAGCCTTGTATTCTGAAACTAATGAATTCTGAATCCCTCCTATAACATCACATTTGTTGAGAGTTTCATACTGATTCTGTAGCAGACTATTGCTCAAAGCCTGAGTCCTTGGTGGCACCCACAGTGGATATCGTGAACCAGGAGTGGTAAATGGTGCGTGTGAGGATATGGTTCCACCTACTTGGTCTAATACTATTTTTAGAAATGTTTATTTGGAGGCAATAAGGTTTTCTCCCAATCCCATTTTTCCCCTTTGGACCCAACTAGCCTATAAGAAACCAGACAATGGGGAGTTGAAATATGAGTAAAAATTGAAGTCCTCATTCGAAGTTTTCATAAGAGTTTCAGGCTTCTTCCAACACCACAGAGCTAATAAATATTTAACCTGCTGACCTACACACCTTCATCTGTGTTTTTGTACGCGTAAGGCACAGCTCAAGATTTCGGAAATGGAAAGTCTAACCATGAAGCTTTCTTCTCCTTGCTGCCCCCAGCATTTCAGAATTAGAGTGGATCGCCCCTCTTTTTTAGAGCATTCATGGAGCCCCTCACTTTCTCTCTCATCACCTTAGATAATGAAGTTAGAACGGACTTTCTCCCACACCTTGGCACACCTCAGATCAAAAATCACCAAGTTTCTCTGTAGAAAATTCGTTTTTTCACCCAAACCCACGAAGGGACCAGAGTGGCACTTTCCGAAGAGAGAACATGTGCAGATCAAGAAGGGGGGCCAGAAGAAAAGCTCCAGCCCTTTCTTTTCCAACACTGATTTTCTCTTACGCAGGGAACACACAGAGAGCTGCAGGACTATCTTCAAAAGTATTTTCCTTTGTAGAGGAGTAAACTGAGGCCCTGAGGATTGCGAGAACTCATGTGAGAGCAGAGCAGCCCCGCACAATGCAGTAAAGCACTTCCTATCGGGCCACTCTGCAGCGGGGAGCCATCCTTCAGAGGGAGTTGTATCGAGCAGAATCCAGCTCTACCTGTGCCCTCTGCATAAAGAGGATCACAAACTGGTTGTTCGATGTTGTGTTAAGTCCTATATATTTTCAGCCTAGAGTTGTATTGAGCGGAATCCAGCTCTACCTGTGCCCTCTGCATAAAGAGGATCACAAATTGGTTGTTCGATGTTGTGTTAAGTCCTATATATTTTCAGCCTAGATACAGACAAATAAAGATGTAAATTTTAAGTGTAAAAAACTCTTATATGCTAGAGTCACCCGTAGTTGATCCTCTCAAGGAGTCCGCTGACTTTCCATGACTCGTATACCCCAGATCTCACAGCCCAAGTTTCCATTTTCCAAGTATTTTGGTAGCTTCTGAGACAAACCCAAGTTTATTGTTTCCTTCAGGCTGTCTGAGGAAGGGCCTATATCCGCCTTATACAGACCTAAGGGAGACAGTTCCAGTCTTCACCGATCCAGTCACTGAGACTACACACCCACACACAAGCAAGAAGGAAAGGAGTTTATAAATCAAACGGTGCTGTGTTTTTGGTTTTTTTTTACCCACCTACTGTATGAAGCATCACATTCTTCCAGGAAGGGAACTATAAAGGAAGAAAAAAAGAAAGGAGAGATAGATAGATAGATAGATAGATAGATAGATAGATAGATAGAGAGTGTGTGTGTGTGTGTGTGTGTGTGTGTGTGTGTGTGTGTGTGTTATCAGACTGCCCTCTGGTGGACATAGTTTATTTCTTTATTTGAAGATCTAACAAAGGAGAAAGAAAGGCAGCAAGAAAAAAAAACAGGGAAAGGAGAAATTAGAACATGAAAAAAGAAGAAAACGGGAGGGAAAGGAAAGAATGTAGACCAGAGTATCAAAAAAGCAAACTAAAAACACTGAAATCGGGGGCATCAAAAAGGCTACTTGGGTTAAGAACAGGAAGAAACGGGATTATGAGCAAAAACAAAGACCAAACAATAATGAGTCTCACCTCACCGTTTGATTAATCCCAGAATTATTTATAGAAAAAATCAAAAATTCTAAATTCTAAATAGATATGGCACATTAATATTTCTTCAATGTATCTGCTTTGCTCATTTAAACTGTTATCATATCAGCTCTTAGACATAAAAATTAAAGAAACATTTTGTGGAACTTAACTTTCTTAACTTTTTTTAAAGTTACGAATGGAAAATTGTTTTTCCTTGCACTTTCGTAAGTGGAACATAAATCCTGATAGAACATACAAATCATAAATATACAGCTTGGGTCCACTACATATTTACCACAAATAGGAGGGGAAAGTGACTATTGTTTTGTTTTGTTGACAAATTGAATGATTTACTCACAGATTTTCTAGCTATTTAGATGTTTCGGAGGGAAAACAATACAGGTAAAAATATTATAAAATTTAAGATGAATTGGCAATTTAAAATGTGATTATTACCTAAAGACTATGTGGTAGGACCTAGAGTCTTACTGAAAATTACCAACATCCCTCGTGCATTCTATTGTCAAATTTTGACATGTGTATCATTAAGGTCAGGTTATGACAAAAGAGAAATTCAGAGAAAGCTAGAACCACCATCCTCATGCTTTCAACCCTACATTTCCCCAAAATACCACCAACCAGAGACATGGTATCCCTGTCTCAGGGTAGGCATGAGACCTTCACTGTCCACCCTTGTGCAAGGGATTCAGGGGTCCAGGAAAGCAACTCAACCACCCAGCCCCTAACTTATTCCCATCAGCTGTACCACTGTAGAGCTCAGTCCCATTCAGGTACTGATTATTACCCATCCTTGCTCCTAAAACACACACAGTGCCTTCCATCTTGAATTAGCAAACAATCGCTTTCTGCTCTAAGACTGGAATCCCCCCCCCACCCCGCCTTAGCTAGTTAGTCAAGGGGATATTTGGAAAAGGGCAAAAATAATTAGATTTATTAGGCTTTAAGACATCTTGGGGCAGGCAACCAAGCCAAAGCCCAGCCAGTTGTATCTGATTCTGTGCCAGAATAACAGGCAAAGAGGCAACAGGAGGAAAAGAAAAGCAACCATCAGAGGTACTTTTCACCAACAGATTTCTTCCTTCTACCCCAGAAAGGGCAGCCAGAGAGGCTGCACTGAGCATCCCTCCATGCCTACAGGTAGACGGGGATGTGACCACACACGCCACCTTCTCACAAATGCACCCAGGCGTGATCGCATCTCCTGGGCTCACTCATGGTCAAGCTCTTGTTCATGGGACCGAAGGGAAATTCAAAGGGCGTTCAGATTCAAGTGGACAGGCATGAAGATTGACCTTTGGTCTACCTTTAGCTTTAATGCTCAGACATTATGTTACTTTGAAACACAAAGCACCCTGCCTAGTTTACCATATTCCCATTAGGCACTCACCTAAAGGGGCTGAAAATGAACATGCACTTTACTTCCCAAGTGTTCAAATTTCTAGGAAGTGGTGTCATCACCTCTTGGCCTGCACATGTAACCTCACGATATGAATCTCTTTTTATTCCTCCTCTCCTTCTCTCCCTCGATTTATTCACTTCTATCATGTCTTTCCATACTGAAAAGTAAAACCTAACTATCTTCACTAAGAAGCTTCATTTTGCTCAAGCATGGAAAAATGAGATTCACACTCTGCTAGCAGCCGTCCCTGATCAAAAACAAAACAAAACAAAACAAAAAAACAAAAAACAAAAAAACAATCTCTCTCTCTCGGAGAACAGGATCTATTACATGCAGGGATCAGACAATAGGCAAGATAGTTCCACAATGGTGGAACAGAAATTCTAAATACCATTAATGAAAAAAAGTCTCCCAAATTGAGCATGATAAAGGTTTAATGTCCCGGGTGAAATCCATTTCCCATTCTATAGAACTTTTAGCTTGGAAGATTATTGTTGGACAAGTTAGCTTTGCGGGGGATGCAGTGTTATTACAAGTATGTTTACACCAGAAGGTAAGTCACAGGCTTTAGAACCAGACAGAAACAACAAACAAATTGCAGATGCTTTCTTTTGAGAAATTACAAACTTATCAAGACCAAAAATGAGGGGTTTTCTTGCTCATGAAGCTAAAGGGGTCAGTTTTACTAATGTCTACATTGACCCATACTAGCGAATTGGACATTAGCAAAAATATTTTAGATAATAAAGATGATGCATTTAAGCCTTATTTCTGCTTCTCAGAAATTTGGGGTGTTCACAAACAGTAATGCCGACTGTTGATATTTATTATTAAGTGTGATGAGTAGGGTACATCTCTGAACATAAGCCAGGTTGCTAATGCCAGGATGACCAGCTATATTTCAAACTATTTATAATTTATAAGATAAACTTCGTGCTTTCAGCAATTTGAGAAAATCAAAAATTAGCTCAATTTTTGAAAATTATATCCCATTTAACATAACTCTAGGAAAATGAAGCTTCAATCAAGTTAAAAGAATATTTCTGTAACTAGATTAATTCACGTGATTATCTTTACCAGATTAATTTTACTTGAGACTTACAATTATTTTCCTAGTAACTGCTAACTTAGGCCCACAGCTATGGACTCTAAAGTTCCTTGGTCATTCAGAGAACATTTATTTACTGCTAGGTATTAGGAATACATTGTTTTATATTTAATTGATATTTTTCAGCTGCTGACACTAGAGAAAAGTAGACAGACGAGTATCTAACATAGTTTCATAAACGTCTTGGCGGTCTGTTACAGTAGTACAATGAAGGGCTACCTAATCAAACCTGGAAGAATCAGGAAGTCTTCCTGGAAGAGATGACACATGAATGGAATTTTTAATAATAGTAGTAATAACACTGCTCTTCTAAATGGTTCACCTTTATTTTCCATGTACTGTTCACAGCTAGACCGTGATACATGCATTATCATCATCTCATGTTACAGATAAGGAGATGAGGGAAAAAGAGGTTAATTTACTTGCCCAGGTCAGTATAGAGAGGAAATAGAGGTTTCCAGATACCAATCTAAACTAGCCTGAATCCGCAGCCCGTTCTTAACCACCCACCATGAACTCCTTCCAACTTCAAGCAGAGGGAAAAACAGGTTCAAAGGTCCTGAGGTCTGGGAAAGCACCAAATATCTGGAGACCTGCAAGCAGATCGGAATAGTTAAAGCACAGTGCATAAGATGGGTATTAGTGTCTAAAATCAATCTAAATTTGTCAATAAGAATTATAGGCACTGTTGGTTATAACCTTGATTGAGATGATTATACTAGTCAGAAAAGACTCGGTTGTACTGGGGTGACAATACAGCTCCGAAATCTCAGTGGCATAAAACAGATGTTTATATCTTGCTCACACGATATATCCAGCCAGTCACAGGGCTAATGTGGGCTCTATCTTAACTCTTGACTTCCAGGATTGTTCTGGTAGGAGAAGAGAGGACTGCAAGGTCAAGCCCAGGCAAGTAAATGCTTTGGCCCAGAAGTGATGTCTGTCACTTTCACTCACGTTTCATTGTCCAACACGAGTTCCATGATCACACTTAACTTCAAGAGTGCAGGAAGTTCAATTCCCCTTGTACTTTGAAGTTGAGCAGCAGTGGATATTGGTAATTATGAGTAATACATACTATAGTTTTGCTGTTCTCAGTATTGAGAGATAGTAACATGCAGCACGTAAAAATAGGATTTGAAGTCAGACATAACCAGGTTGGAATCCCAACATCACAACTCATCAGTTTGTTTTATTCTGATTAAGGTACTTAGCCCTCAAAATTACATTTTCTTTTTCCTAATTATAGAGGCATTGCTCTTTCAAGACTGTTGCAGGGTTTAAATGCAATCATGTATCAAGAGTATAATGTAAATTCTTATGACATAGTAGAAGCCCAATAAATGGTGTATTTATTTTACATGGGTCAAGAATCTACAACTTAGGGGAAGAGCAGCTTTATAAAAAGGATTGTAATATAATAGTTGATTACAATCATTACCTCAGTTTACATAACAAAATATTCACTGAGCAGCAGGAAATTAGAGTTCGCATGCAAGGGATTCTCAACCTTGTTTCTCTCTTGTATTAGTTTTTTATTGCTGCATAATAAATTACCACAATCTTAGTGGATCCAAGCAGTTCCCATACATTAGCTCATGGTTTTGGAGGTCCGAAGTCCAGGCTGGGTTCAACTGGGTCCTCTGATCAGATTCTCACCAGACTGAATCACAGTGTTGCTCAAGTTACACTCTCATGAGGAGCTCAGGGTCTTCCTCCAATCTTAGGTGGTTACTGCAGAATTCAGTTTCTTCCTGCTCTCAGATGGAGGTCCCTGCTGCTTGCTGGCTGTGGGTCAGGAGCTGCTTTCAGCCCCTAGCCACTGTTCCATTCCACATAGCCCCTTAGGAGAGCTCACAGCATGGGTGCTTGCTTTCTTCCGGGCCAGTGAAAACACTTCTGTCTTCTTCCTCTGTGATCAGAGAAAACTCTATGCTTTCAAAAGAAGCACCTGATTATCACATGGCCAACCCCGATAATCCCCTTTGCAACATAGCATCATATCATACTTATCATATTCAGAGGTCCCACCCACACTCAATGGGAGAAGACTATACAAAGGTGAGGGTCATTGGCAATCATCTTAGAATTCTGCCTACCACATCCCTTCACAATTCGTACACGTTGAGCACATCAAAGTCTCAAATTACAATGATTCGTGGAGATAGAGTGTGGGAGGCATCTATGGTATATAACACACAACCCTAGGTGCCAACTAGCATAGGATTCCTAGGATTTGTTTCTCTCATTTGGAAACCCATTCCTAAGGGAAATCTTCACATATTTGTTATGAGACAATTCTCCATGTGTCCTGCTTTTCTGCACATCTTGCAAACAGAGGCACATACTGCCCCTTGTCCTAGACGATCTTTTAAAGGATATTTATAGCACAAACCTTGAAATTTAGATACTGTGTCTCCCTCTAGAGCACAGTGCATGTTTGCTTACTAGCTTGTGTGATAATATCTCCTTCCAAAGCAAAGGGCAGACATGCCTACTGCCCACTATAAAAGATTCAGATTTCCCAAGTCAAGATTCCTCCCCTGGAACACAGCTCACTGTATAAGAGACATTCATCTGGGTCCATCTGCTTCATCCCTATTGGAACATGGAGGCAAAAGGAAACTGATCAGTCTGGTGACTGACTGCTATGAGTAACAAGCAGTCATTTGTCTCTGACCCAGAAGTCTTGTGTCTTCTGCCAGCAGCCATAAAATTATGGCAAGCTAAGATATGAGGTTGGAAAGAGAGTAAAATCTTAGACGTTTCATAGTTCTTGACAATATTCAATGCTTTGAAAGACAGAATACAAGGAATGGACAGTGAAGAGAAAATTTGTACTCAAAGAAAAAAGCTGATCACATATATTTGTAAAGAATTATACATACATATCTTTCCCTTTAGAGGATAAATATCTGGAAGGATGCAGTTGAAAATATCTAGATTGATAGACAATTTGAGTGATTTAGATGGTCTGATTTTGGTCATTAAGGAGGAAAAAAATCTATGAATCTCACATGAATATTTTCAACATGTGTTCATTTTTCTTTTCTTTGGTACTATTAATACAGATCATATTATCTATATTTGTATAAAAAGCATTTAAAACCGATTTTTCTTTAATCCCTATGTATAATCGGCTTGTAATCCTATAAATATTGCAATTCAAATTATTACCAGTTTCTCTCACAAATGCAGAACACTTGTTATCACAGATCACACTTTTAAGGAAATATGCAACTTTATGCATATCAGAAACCATTCCACTAAGAGTAGAATTTACAGATTACTTAAGGTAGACTTTATTTTTTTGCATAGGATAAACCTTTTTTTTTTTCCAAATAAAATGAAAGAAATTCTTGTAAAAGTTTGATTTATCACCAAACTTTTTCCCCAATCTCTATTCATTGGTACTGAATATTGAAGTAAACACACCCACACTCACATATGCATGTTTGTGCCTGTGTGCACTTACCCCTAGATTTCTGTATAGAAAAGCAAATTTATTAAGCACAGATGTCTTTTGGAAATTCACTAAAATACAATCTCCTATCTAGACTGATATTCACAGGTCTTTAATATTTCTTGCATATAACTCATTGTCTAGCATTATGTTAAGATTTTACGTGCTGTAAGAAATCTCCTGGCCTCTGGTTTTAAAGGAGTCAGTTCCTAGAATTTGAAAGACCACAAGAACATCCTCTAGCCACCATGCCCCAGATTCTTTAGTATGGCACAATTTGTTAGCTCATTACATTTTTTAAATTTTTCATTTCAGTTATCGATGGAGCATTAAATCTTCACTTATGTTCAATTTGGGCATGGGATAAGAGCCAATTACTTTCTATTTCAGTTGGTCAAAGTTAAAATGATACTGTATGGTGACTAACATAATTTAATAAAAAAATATTATTTAAAAAAATGATAAACCCCTCTCCACTGCAGGCATCCACTCACCACTGGACGCCACCCCATCACAAACTGAAAATCACTAAGCTTGATTTAAAACTAAATCAGAAGTCAAACAAAAATATTTCCTGCATACATGAACATTCAAGGGTCATAGTTTACAATGAGTTCATTTTGCAGGGAGAGCAAGGACTGAGTCATAATCTCTTAGATTAGAGCTTTTCATTTTATCCTGTTACTCAGTTTTCCTTTTGGAAACTAACTGACTCCATCAGACACCAATCATTCACAATGGTATCTTTTCTAGATCATGGAGGCGAGGAGATATGTGTCATTCTTTGCCCTTTTATTTATTTCAGAAATCAGAGTCATGATACCAAAAAAAAAAAAAATACAATACAATTTAAAAGGGATAAGAATGGCAAACGGCATAGTATACAAGCCATTCTAAAAGGATTAGGTTTGAAAATTTATTATATGAATCAGGTTCTGGAACTTAGGAAGCTAGTTTTAATTCAGTTTTGTGAATATAAAATAAAAGGTAGGTAGAGATAGAGATATACATGTCCACACTTACATTCATTATAAAACTTGCTGAAACTTTGGAAAATATGGAAAATTTTGAAGATAAACACTGATATTATTCAGTACCATAACTCCATGATAATCCCTATTAACATTTTGGTGAAATTCCTTTTAACTTTTTTTTCTAAGTAGGCAAACACATAAATATGTATTAGAAACTGCAGTGTTGATTTTTATACACTTTTGTATCATTTAATATACAGAGGTGGTCACTGTGTGCCATGCAGAGCCTCAGGGTAAGTGCTAAGGTGGTCAGGTAGCAGAAGACAGGAGTGAAGGGAAATCTAGGCCAGAGCCTTTACTGGGGTTTCTACAGGAAAAGCACAGAGCAGGACAAAAAGCTTAGGATTGAGGGGCGCCTGGGTAGCTCAGTCGTTAAGCATCTGCCTTCAGCTCAGGGCGTGATCCCAGCGTTCTGGGATCGAGCCCCACATCAGGCTCCTCCACTGGGAACCTGCTTCTTCCTCTCCCACTCCCCCTGCTTGTGTTCCCTCTCTCACTGGCTATCTCTCTCTCTCTCTGTCAAATAAATAAATAAGATCTTTTTAAAAAATAAATTAAAAAAAAAAAGCTTAGGATTGAGTCATCTGAATAATTCTGGTGGTCTTCGGGCACAAAAATGGTCTGTAGTTACCTGGTACCTGGCCCTGGGTTGGTTTAAGGAGGGGGAAATATTGACTGTTGTGTAAGAGGTTGATAAGATGTGGCTGGGGAACATGAGCTTGGGATTGGTTGGTTTGTACGTGAAAGGCACACTCCCAGCCAAGCCCTTTATTTTATCTCCAAGCATTGGTTCTTAGATCGCTCTGGGATGGTCAGTCTCTCCCCCAGCAGCAAGGCCACAAACGCCAGAGCATCAAGAATATGGCAAATAAGAAAATATAGTTAACATTATTGGTCCAGTGATGGATGGATGCCAAATAGACAAATACAGAATTTCAGAAAACACAGAGCAAAAGGCATTGTTTCTTCATGACTGCCTAGCAATCCATCACAGAAATATCCTGCAATTTATATAGTAATCCTGCTATTATTAGATGGTTGGCTATTCTATAGTTGTTTGACATTTTAAACAATTCCACAATGAACAAAGAAAAAGACAGGGAAAAAAAAGACATGAATTCATTTAAAATGCTATATACAAATGTATATCGTAATTATACGTTATGTATGTATATAATACAATCATACATGTGATATCATTTTGCTGTCATTATAATATTTGTGTGCTTTTGTCTATATAAGGAAATTGGATCTGTTTTTACTGACTTCTAGAAATGTCTACAATATACTGACAAGTGAAAGGACACTGCAGAATAATGCGTGTAATAAAATACCATTTCGGCAGATCAACCAAAATCTCTTTATGTAATATGCTATATATATTCATTTGAACAAGTAAAAATGTACCAAAGAATATATACCAGATCAATAAAATTGGTTTCCAAAGAGGAATGACAGGCTTAGGCAGAAGGCAGGCAAGGGAAAACAATTAACTTTGCTTCTATACTTCTGTATTATATCATTTACATATCACAAAAAGAAGGTGTTATTATAATTTCAAAATATCCAATAAAGACATTTAAAAAGAAAACTATCCTGTGTTCATTTCTTATTTTTCCTTTCAATAAATTCCTAGAAAGGATTTACATTAAGTAAAAAAAAAATAAAATATAAATATATTAAGCAGATACACATAGATATATTACATATACATGAAGAGAGAGAGAGAGACTGTTGTCATATGTGCTACCATCAGCAATCTACAAAGAAAGGTGTATTTCTTTGTAATGCCAACACTGGACATTAACATTTTCAAATTCTAAAAAGAAACTGTAAACATTTGATTTGTTTTGATTTGACCTGATTATTGGTAAAACTGAACTCTTTAACCATTTGTTATCCTTAATGAGGATGCAATGATAAAATGAATATTATCTTTTTAAAAGGATGCTATTTTTATTGATTTGCATACAATCTTTGTATATTAATATGATATATACAAAATGATAAAACAAGTTAAATTAGATTAATTGGTGTTTATTATGGTGACCCTGAAAATGTGTAAGATTTTAAAATAACTTCTGATTTATCAAAGAAATATTAAGTTATATTTTCCAAGTAATAAATAAATGAATGAATGAATAAATAAATAAATAAATAAATAAATAAATAAAATGATGTTAACCATTTGCCATATGTTACAAATACATTTCCCTTTTTCTCACTTGAATTTTCATCTTACTCTTGATGTTTTCACATGCAAGATGCAGAGACATCCCTAGTGGTCAGCACCCTGGTTTTGCTATTGTTTACTATACACAGGTTTATTCCTAAATGTGACTTTCAATGCAAATTTATAGCGCAATAACTACTGAAAAAGCAACTTTTCCCTTCCAAAGTCAACGAAAAGAGCCCAAAATTCTTCTGATTTTCAGTAAATTTGAGGCTTATTACATTACAATGTTATAGAAGCTCATCTTTTCAAAATATATCTAAATGTCAATATCTGAAAGGGGAAAATTATTATCCCTTTGCCCAGAAGGTCGTAAAATATTAATTTATTATTCAGGATAAACTTTAGGACCATTTTGTTTAAAAAAATTCATTCTTAGGTTTTTATTGGAATAGTATTCACTTGATAAATGAATTTGGGGAAAACTGCTCCTTTATTAACCCTCTCCACCACGTTTCCCTCCATTTATTAACATTCTCTGTCACTCGGTGAACTATGGCTTTGGTTACCTTTTGGAGCTCTTCTTATATATACATTTGCTATTCTTAGGAATACAAATTTTCATGAGATTTTCTAAATGGTTAGTTCAAGTTTATGGGAAGGTTACTAACCTGTGTTTTTAATCTGGCCACATCTCTGAGCTATCTTTTAACTTGATCAGCAGTTTTGTTTTCTTGACGTTCCTAGCTCTACCATAGATAACTGTTAAGAATTCTGTATTTTCCTTCCCTGTGAATATTTTGATCATTATGGCTTTCTGCATCAGTGCATTAACGAGAACTTCCACAATACTGTAAAATAATACTGATAATAGCAGGCATCTTTGCCTCAGTTACTGGATTCTGTGGAAGATTATCATTATTATGTATCACATCAACTTCCAGTTTAAAATGGATATCCTTTTGCCTAGTTTGCGATGATTTTTTTAAAAATAAGGCACATATATTTGTCTTGGCCTTTTTAGAACCTAGTGAGAGGCTCGTTAAGCTTTTTGTTTCCCCTTGTTGATAAACTAACTTGATGTACTAATAGTTTAAAAACACTAAGTCATTCTTGCATCCTTTAAACACAGCTAATGCCAATTTTAGTGGATGTAAGTAGTGTTATGCCTATTTTTGTGTATTTTTGTATGCCTGATATATCTTTTCCCATCTTTTCTACTTAAAACACAGTTATTTGGTTTTAGATACTTCTTATAAATGGGTTCAGTTTCAAATCTAATCCAAGCATTTTCATATAATAAATACATATTGCCATTCCTGGGGCATTTAGTATTATTGGTGGACATCCTGGTTTATATTTATTTTTCATTTTTAAAGTTTGTTTTCTTTTGATGTCGGCTGTCTTCTTATATTATTTCTTAAATTTTTTTTTGTTCCCCCTGACCATCCAATCTATCTTCATTTTCCTACTCGTTGAATTAGGATGTTTTGGGTTTTTTTAAAAGATTTTATTTATATATTGGACAGAGAGAGACACAGTGAGAGAGGGAACACAAGCAGGGGCAGTGGGAGAGGAAGAAGCAGGCTCCCAGTGGAGCAGGGAGCCCGATATGGGGCTCGATCCCAGGACCCTGGGATCACGCCCTGAGCCAAAGGCAGACACTTAACGACTAAGCCACCCAGGCACCCCTAAATTAGGATGTTAAAATCATATCTAAAACTCTGCTTTTGAGTGATCAAGAAGGAAACTGTGTATTGCCATCCTCCTAGACAAGATAAGAAGTTTGGCATACATTTATTCCCCAGCCAGCAATGATTTCCATAAGCACAAATGGTTGACTTTTACTCATGATATATTACTTATTTATATTATCTTCTCTTTCAAGAATTATTTCTGACACTTGATCCTAATTTTTTACTACTAACCTAATTCTAATTATTTTACTACTATTTGGACTTGGGGTGTGAGAGCCTCATTTATACTCTTGTTCTTGGCCCTATAGAGATGTAAGTGCGGGCCTTTTCACTGCCATCTTCTGAAAACTTGTAAGATTTTTTTCCTTTATGTTTAAAAAATATTAGAAAGATGAGGACTTCGCCTCTTTTTGTTTGTTTGTTTTAATAAATCTTGTCCACCAACGGGCCCTTGAATTGGCCGATACAAAGCTTTTTTCAGTTCAAAAAAGTGATCTATTATTTTCCTGTTCAGCGGTTCTTGGGGATTGGTGTTATACCCAGATCGGAACATCTTGATATCGTGTTGGCCCAACTCATTTTCATATATTTATCCTTTTCCCTTGAATATCAGGCGAGTATCTCAGACTTTTCATCTTGCTTCCTTAATTCAATTTTTATGCAGTGTATAATCTATTTGCCACTCGCCTTCTGTTTTGGAAATATCAATCATGCTTTACAGTTTTAAGTATGATATCCTAATCTCACATTTTCCCTCCTTTATGTCTGTCTTCTAAATTTAAGTGGATATCACTCCTGTGTGAAAATATAAAACATTCTATCTATAGTCTCCAGTTTCTTGTGGTAAAACTATTTCAGCAAGAGTCACTCCTGTGATTTTTTTTTTTTTAGGGCAGACCCGCCCCCAACTTTTTTTTTTTTTAAGATTTTATTTATCCGTTTAACACAGAGACAGAGACAGAGAGTGCACACAAGCAGGGGGAGCAGCAGGCAGAGGGAGAAGCAGACTCCACACTGACCATAGAGCCCGATGCCGGGCTCAATCCCAGGACCCTGGGACCATGACCTGAGCTGAAGGCAGGCGCTTAACAGACTGAGCCACCCAGGTACCCCCCCTCTTTTTTTTTTTTAACTGCAGTTTCTCTTTTGTGACCTTCTGCCTTTGTTTATTAGAGAAAAAGCCAGCTTGTGACCTGGTATGATGCCCACCGTAGAAGCTATCCAGTAACTGCATTCACCTGGGCACACTTGCTTCCTGTGTGCTCATGGCCAGTGGTCTGTCCTCACATCTTCAGAGTGAAGTGGTGGACTTTGATTAAACTGTCCTCTCATCCAACATGCTTGCAGAAGCCTAGTGCTCTCGCGGGAAGAATGAGAATTCTCAAAATGACTGGAACATGCATTAAACTTTCTACTTTTCATGAGGAATTTTTACCTGCTTTTTATACTTTTTTGGTCAATTCTACTGAAAATTGAAGACAGGAATTTGATCTCTAGTACAATCTCATCAAAATAACATTTTTTTAAGTCTATCGATCATTTCATTTTTTGTGTATGGGAAACTTCATCAGGAATATGTGCAACTATAATGAAAATAATTCACTTCATTCAATCTCCAAATGGCTTCCCTTGAAGAGATCACAATCTTCTAGGAAAACTTGCAGTATAATTTTCCAAAACGTTTAAGAAACTGTATAGCTGACCCTTGAACAATAAGGGTTTAGGCACACCAATTCTCCCAACCCCTGCGTAGTCAAAAATCTACATGTACCTTTGACTCCCCCCAAATTTAACTGCTAATAGCCTACAGGTGACCAGAAAACTTACCAATAACATAGTTAATTAACACATATTTTGTATGTTATATGTATTATACACTGTTTTCTTACAATAAAGCTGGAGAAAAAATATTAAGAAAATCATAAGAAAGAAAAAATACATTTACAGTGCCCTACTGTAAAAATCTACATTTAAGTAGACCACACAGTTCAAAACTGTGTTGTTCAAGGGGTCAACTGTAGTTCACTTCTACAAAGTTAAACTCTTTCTACATGATGGAAAAACTACTGATAGGATATAATGAATTGAATTAGTATTCTTTTAATTTTCAAAGGGCTTTTACATCTTCTATCACATTTATTTTCACAACAGCATTACAACATCATCTGGTAGATAAGATACATAATAAAAAGCACATTTCCAGATGGAAAGCCTATGATCCAGAGATAACTTACATAAGAATTCTACTGTTAATCAGTGGCAAAGCAAGGACAGAAATGAGTCGTTTTATTAAGTATGATAAGACTCAGAATATTTATTTAATTTCTAATGATTTCAAATAACATAAATAAACTCCTCTCACTCCAAACTTAGTTGCAGCCATTCATTCAGCTCATTCCTGTATCAGATTCCTTATAGACAAGTTTGATTTTTGATATGTTGTCCTACAAGATAAGGTTTTCAAGGTACATAAGATAGACCACTGAAAGAAAATACAACACGGTCTTTTACTTTTTGAAAGAGAAAATTTACCTTATTTTAGAGGACATTAGAATACTGGCTGCCGAGTTACCAAACTCATTATGGCAGATAAAAGATGGCAGCAAATTCTTTAATTCTCTTCCCATCAAAAAGTGGGGCCCATGCCCCTTCTCTCTGAATCTGGGTAGTCTCTGTGCTTGGACTAATAGAAAGAGCCAAAATAACCCCATCAAAACCTTAAGAAACCAGTAGCTTCCACTTCCAGTCTTTTGGACTACTCTTTCTAGGCACCCATGTAAGTATGAATTCCCTGAAACCACCAAGCTGGAGAGGCCACGTGTAGACGCTCTGATCAACAGTCCCAGCAGAACCAGTCTTCCAGCCATTTCCACAAGACACCAAATGGATGATTCTTCAGAGCAGACCAGGCACCAGCCCACTACCACCAACTGACTTCAGGTGATACCACATGGAACATAAAAATCTGCTAGCCAAGCTCTGCCCCCAAAATCATGATCTAGTAATAAAACAATTGTTATTTTAAACCACTGATCTCTGAGATAAGGTGTCATCCTATTTGAAGGAAGTCTGACTACAGATGAAAGGCAGGGCTCCACTTCCCACCACGGAAAAGTCAAAGTAGAAAATACTCGTTCACATCCTTGGTGACTAAAGTGCAAGTGTGTGACCTGAGTTCGTCAAACAGGAGCCTAAATTTAAGACTTTGAACCATGAAAAGGTGTGACACAAAGTAGAGGTCAAGGAAATTCAGAATAACGGTTTGTTGCAAACCAAAAAGTCATTTCGTGCAAAAGAAAAAAATAGCCAAGAAAGTTTTGAGGAACAGTAATAAGGTAGAGAGCCTTGCCTTTTCAATATCAAGACTTTTTATAAGACGAAGTAATTCAGATAGTGTGGCCTGGGGTCAGAAATAGACACTGAGACCAATGGAACAGACTATAGAGACTGGAAGAGCACGCATGTATGGAAACTTTCTATAAGGCATAAGGGGATTTCTAAATTAATGAGGAATAAACAGCACTGAGAAAATTGATTATCTATGTCAAAAAATAAATAACATTGAACATTTACCTCAAGCATATTCTGAAATCAATTTTAATTAAAGACACAATAGTTGAAATTTAAAACATTTAGAAGGAAATATAGGAGTTGTTTTTTTTTTGTTTTGTTTTGTTTTTTACCTCAGGGTAGGGAATAATGTATTAAATTTGTTTAAAATAATAATCACAAAGGAAAATAATGAAAATTAATCTGTAACAAAATTAGCAATTCACCCTCATCAAAGGACCACAAATAAAAGGACATGCTATCCACTGAGAAAGAGATCTGTATATAACTGACAAAGGATTAGTATCTAGACTATATAAAGAATTTTTCAAATTAGAAAAAAAAAAGACAACTCAAAAGAAAAAATACTGCCAAAATAAAGGAGCAAGCAATGAACAACAACAAGCAGGAATGAACAGTAAATATTTGAAACCATGGTAAACTTCAACAGCAAATAAGAAAGTGCAAATTTAAACCACGGTGGGATGCCATTTTACACAGATTACACTGGAAATATTAAAAGACAAAAATCAAGTGCTAGAAAAGATATAAGCAACTTGCTCCTTGAAACACTTGTAGCGGAAGAGAAAATTGTTATTTTCACTTTAGAGAGGATTTGGACATCTAGTAAAAATTCAGGCATTTACCCTAAAACCCAACAGTTCACTCCTTGTAAATACCTTGTAAAAACACTTTATATGTACATTAAAAATAAGTAGAAATATATTAATAGCAAGAAAATAGAAATCACTAAATACAAATCAAGAGAAAATGCATAAATTTTGAGATACTAATATAACATTCAACAGTGAAAATGAATGAATGAGACCTATACAAAGAACACGGATGATTATCATAAATATAACATTGAATTAAAAAGCAAGTTGAAGGGACACCTGGGGGGCAGAGACAATTAAGTGTTGCATTCTTGATTTTGGCTCAGGTCATGATCTCAGGGTCGTGAGATCGAACCCTGCCTTGGACTCCACACTCACTGCAGAGTCTGCTTGAGATTCTCTCTCCCTCTCCCTCCCCCTCTGCCTTTCCCCCCTGCACTCTTTCTAAATTAAATAAATAATTTTTTAAATAAATAAATAAATAATAAAAAGCAAGTTGCAGAAAAACATGTATAGTATAATACCACTCAAAAACTTTTTTTTAAAAAAGCAAAACTGAACTACATATACATACAAATACAATAGATATATTTTGGAGTAAGGAAAAATGAATAGCAAATTTCAAATTGTTATTACATAACAGAGCAGGATAAGGGATTTTTTTTTCTACTAATGATCTATTAATATGGTATATGATGTTAATGGTTTTCCTAATACTGAATGATATAAGCATGCCATTATTTTCTTAAATATTATCTTTTTAATGTAGTGTTAGATTATGCTTGCTAATATTTATTATTTTGCATTATTCATCAGTGATCTTGACTTATAAATTTCTTTTTTTTTTTTTAAGATTTTATTTATTTATTCGACAGAGATAGAGACAGCCAGCGAGAGAGGGAACAGAAGCAGGGGGAGTGGGAGAGGAAGAAGCAGGCTCATAGCGGAGGAGCCTGATGTGGGGCTCGATCCCAGAATGCCGGGATCACGCCCTGTGCCACCCAGGCGCCCCTTGACTTATAAATTTCTTTATGTGTGTATGTACTGTAGTAGATTCAGATGTCAATGCTTTATAAGAAGAATTTGGAAATTTCCCAGCAATTTCTATGAATTTGAACAAAAACATCATTGAGACTAAGTTTGGTAAAATTCTACTGTGAAACTAACTTAGTATCATGATTTTATGTGAGGTGATCTCTTCATAACTTTATTTCTTATAAGAAACTTGTCTTTCTAAACTGGCCTGTGAGTCCAATTTTGACAAATTGTGTTATCCTTAAAACTTAAGCATCTAGGTCATCATAAAAGCATGAAACACAAAAAGTACGAAGAAGTCTTTTGATGTTTTTTTAAAAATTACTTCTATTTCAATATTTTCCCTTTATCATCTCTTTATCTGTGTATATAGTCTTTCTCATATTTTCCTTTGATTAAGTTAGCTGATTTTTTTATTATTTTTTTTCAAAAAGAAAATTCTGGTAAACTAATTAGAACTTAGATCTTCTGTTTTTCAATGCCTCATTAATTTTTGCTTTTATCTTTGTTAGTTCTCTTTTTTGACTTTTTTTTATTTTGTTGGTTTTTTTCCTAAACTTTCAGCTGTGAATTTCATTTATTTTCACTATTTCACTTTTACTAATAAAAGTATTTAGCTCTATGAAGTTTCCCCTACCTGCTTTAAATGTATTCCATAAATTTTAGTTTAGTAGTTGTTTAGTTTAGTTTAGTTTAGTTTAGTTTAGTTTAGTTTAGAGAGAGAGCATGAGCGGGGGGAGGGGTCAAGAGAGAGGGAAAAAGAGAATCTGAAGCAGTCTCCATGCTCTCAGCCCAACACAGGGCGTGATCCCATGACTGCGAGATCATGACCTGAGCTGAAACCAAGAGTCTGTTGCTTAACCAACTGAGCCACCCAGCTGCCCCTCTATAAATTTTAATATACAATATTCTAATGATTAATACTTATTATAGGGGCGCCTGGGTGGCACAGTGGTTAAGCATCTGCCTTCGGCTCAGGGCGTGATCCCGGCGTTATGGGATCGAGCCCCACATCAGGCTCCTCTGCTGAGCCTGCTTCTTCCTCTCCCACTCCCCCTGCTTGTGTTCCCTCTCTCGCTGGCTGTCTCTATCTCTGTCAAATAAATAAATAAAATCTTAAAAAAAAAAATACTTATTATAGATTCCATAATTTCTGTTTGTATTTTTTCATTTCACCTAAGAATTTAATAGGTTTTATAATTTCCAGGTTTAACCTTGGTGCTTCTGTCTCCCCTTCTCTTTTATGTACTTGGCTGGAGGGAGGGGAGGCAGGAATTGGGATACCGCTCACTCTCCAAAAGGCTTATGGCAGGGGCTTAAGTTGACCACACTGCTGACAGTTGGGGTATGGTGGCCCTCCCTTGCCTGAAACCATGATAGTACCAAACTCTATGGTTTTTTTCCTAACTTTTCTATGATAAAGTTGGTTTTATAAATTAGGCACAGCAAGAGATTAACAATAACTAATAATAAAATAGAATCATTATGACCATATACTGTAATCAAAGTTATGTAAACATAGTTTCTCTCTCAAAATGTCTTACTGTCCTGTACTCACCCTTCTTGTGATGATACGAGACAATAAAATGCCCACGTGAGGAAGTGGAGCAGGTGACCATCAGTACTGACCCTCTGACCAACAGGTCAGAGGTAAGATTATCTGCATCCCGACTACCATCGACCACAGACAACAGAAACCTGAAAAAGTGAAACCACAGACAAGGGCGACCACTGTGTATTTTTCTACTTAAAAGTAATTTAAAGTTGGCCGTGTTATTTTTCCTCTGATTAGGCTGACATTATGGGTTATGTGGGCTGTATTTGTTTCTCTTGTTGATCTGTACAGTTTTTTGGAGAGATTTATATTTAGTAGCAGCCATTTTCCTAGGCTACCTGGAAGTCTTCACCATTGCTTTTAACCTAAACATTTCATTCCTTTGACCCAAAATTTTAATAGTTAACATTTAATTGATCTGAGTATCTTTCAAGTTTCTTGTTTCTCCTATCTTTTTCCTTTCCCTGGATACAAAATGTAATATACAATCTTAAAGCTATCACAGGTCAAAGAAACTCATGAATTATCTAGTCCAGCCTAAAACTACCACAGGTATCATTTCTACAACTGATCCAGAAAGGACAGGAGGGAGATGGCTATTCAGGCTCTGGTTTCTTATTTTCAGATTTTCAAGACAACATATGCAAAATTCAGAAAGTTATATATATTTTGATTTTTGTTTCAGAGGTTTTTTGAGCGAAAAATATAGTCGTAGGAATTTCTGGTCTCATCTCAACCCACAGTGTGAATATACAAGCATACATGTGTACCCCAGAGAACACGGGGTGACAGATAATAAATGCTCTTCCTCGAATATAGGAAGGGAAGGAAGAAAAACCATTATTTTGCATTATGCCAACACAAACTTATAAAATAGAATGCAATATTTGGATAATATTTTTAAATGAAATGTGGGTTCTCAAAGAAATTTGACAAGTATCATTAAGGATACTTTAGTGTAAAATCTGAGAAGCACTTCTCATCTAAAGTGACAGAAAAAAATCATGTGTCTTGTATAGAGAGATTGTACGTATGGCCTCCAGGGCTTTCATGTCCCTGTTTTCTATTCATAATCAGCATTCTTATTTTCTCATATTGTGCTCTACATGAAACAGTTTTCACAAGCTCAACTATCCCAGTCTTATTTTTCTATTTACTTTCTATTCACAATAAAACAAAATTCCTAGAGCAGTTACAACACTCTAGTTATCAGCAGACATTCTTACATGATCTGAACTTTACGTATTCCTTTATATGTGCAGTCTAACATTTAATTAGGATTGTTTTTTAACTCTTGAATCCTATGTTTGGTTCTTACAGCATCTGGAACTCCTAGATATTTCTGATACGCATTGCTCTGTGTGTAAATATGTGTATAAATCAGTGTATAAATCAGTGTATCTACATATTTATAGATATTACATACATACCTAAAAATACACAATTTCTAATTAGTTATAATATTAAATTTCATATTTGCCCACCTATATTTTACTTTGTCAATTTCAATTCCTTTGTCTAACTATTGAGATAATTTTGAATCTTGAATCTAAAAACCAGGGGTGCAGATGGGAGTGGAGATGAGGGTGGTTAAGGGAAAAGTACTTCCTTTTTTTTCTTTTTTTTTTTGAGTATAAGACCTAAGGCTACCCAAGATACTTACCAAAAAAATTACTTCTTTAAACCAGTATTATAGATTGCCCGTACAATGCAAATAGGTTTCCCATAGATTAGAAAAACATACTTTTGAAGTATTTATTTAATCCCCTGCTTTAAAAATATGGTGAATAGGACATGCCAGGATATAACCTCAGTGGCATTCATCAAGAGAACCCCTCCTCCAGACATCAATCTCTATGACAAAACTATTATTCAGTTGCTGAGTTGTATATGAAACCACCTCTCTTTATTACTCTCCATCGCACATTTCTCCATCTGGTCCACAAGAATATCCTAAAATACTTTGCTGACATGGTGTTTTGTTTTGTTTTGTTTTGTTTTTAACTTGGTAGACTTTGATGGAAGCTCATTAACAAAGACATGACCTCTCCACATGACTTTCTTATGGAGAAAGGAAGAAATGAGAGAGAGAGAGACGGGAAGGAGGGAGGGAGGGAGGGGAAAAGTAGGGGGAAGGGAGGGAGGAAGGAAGGAGAGATAGAAAGGAGGGAAGGAGGGAGGAAAGGAGAGGGAGAAGGAAGGGAGGGAAGAAAGGGAAGGAAGGGGGAGAGGGAATAAAAGAAGGAAGGGAGGGGAGAGAGAGAGAGAAAGTAGGGAAGGAGGAAGGGGGTAGGAAAGGCAGGCAGAAAGAAGGGAGAGGGAGGGCAGGGGAGGGAGGGGGAAGGGGAGGAAAGAAAAATACAGCTTCAGCATAAACATTAGTGAATACTTTGAAGTTGGGATCTCAAAGTAAAGAAATTGGCTTTAAACAGATGCCAGGAAGAAAAAGAAAATTTCTCTCTAGTCAACAACTGTGAAAAATTTGGTCAATAGAAAATCAACAATAACTTTCTCCTTTAAAAATAATAGTGCTTGAAACAAGGGCTTCACTGAATAATGTTAAAGGCAAATATCATATCACTCAGGAAAAAATAAAGTCTTTTTAAAGAATTAAAATACAAAGAGCACCAAGAATCTAGTTATGATATATAGAAAGTCATCATGAAAAATCTCTCCTACCATCAAAACTAGAAAGAAGGCAGGAAGGAGAAACAAAGTACAAAAAAATGGAAGAAATAGTAAAATGATAGACTTAAACTCAACAACATTTGCATTATATATAAATGGACTAAACAGTACAAGTAAAGACAGAGATTGCCAGGCTGAATTACAACAAAAGGACTCAACTACATTCTCTTTAGAAGAGATACATTATTAAATATGTATCACAGATATGAAACACATAGGTTGACAGTAAAAGAACAGAAAAGACTATAACCATGCAATCAATAATCATAAAGTGTGGCTATATTATCAGGCCAAGGTGACCTCAAGAACATGAAATATTACCAAAAGTCAAAGTCAGGAGGACGTAACAATCTAAGCAAGGTATGAATGCACCTAACACTGTAACTTCAAAATACTGCAGACCAGATGCTTTCTGACACCTGATTTTCTGTGAGGGAATACAGAATACTCAGTCTAGGGGCGCCTGGGTAGCACAGTCGTTAAGCATCTGCCTTCGGCTCAGGGCGTGATCCCGGCATTCTGGGATCGAGTCCCACATCAGGCTCCTGTGCTGGGAGCCTGCTTCTTCCTCTCCCACTCCTCTGCTGTGTTCCCTCTGTCTCTGGCTGTCTCTCTGTCACATAAATAAATAACATCTTTAAAAAAAAAAAAAAGAATACTCAGTCTAGAAGTTTTTCTCTCCAGCAGATTTTTATTAGTATTAATATATATTTTAACATTAAATACCCCTGGAAAGCTACCTCACCCATCATTAATAATAGTAATGATCATGATAGCAACAGCAACAACTACTTCTAGTGTTTATATGCTCCCTATCTTCCAGGTACTATGTCAAGAAATTAACCTATCTTGTCCATGAAGATGTTATTTTTTTTTCCTATTTCAAAGATGAGGAAAGTAAAGATTATAAAGAGGTGACAGGATTTTTAAATGGTCATATTACTAGCAGATGGCTGGGCTACAATTTGAAGTTCTTCACTGCTCACAGTGACATCTTAAAGAGAATTATTCTAATGAGCCAATAGGTTTTTCTCTAATAGCAACTTAAATAACTGGACATTTGATTTGAGACAGAGAAAAAAGTTAAGAATGGGAGCTTTATTAAGAAAAAAGTTAAGAATGGAAGAGAGCAGACAATATGAAGAGAATATTAGGGGGTGTGGACAGAAGTCCCTGAATTTCTGAGAATAAGGGGAATTGAATCATACTGGTGGCACAGAGATAGGTGGGATTCACCCCACATTTAGATAGCAACCAATATTGGTATGGTGGCAGCATCTTTGGTCACTGATCACTGCCTGAGACTCTCCTTAAGATATATGTATCATTTTATGACAGAGGAAGGAAAGAAGGGAGGAAGGGAGGGAGGGAGGGAGGGAGGGAGGGAGGGAGGGAGGAAGGAAGGAAGGGAAGGAAGGGAAGGAAGGGCGAGGGAGGGGAGGGGAAGGAGGGAGAGAGGAAGAAAGAAAAAGAGAGGGGGAAGAAAGAGAGAGAAAAAAAGGAAGGACGGGAGGGAGGGAGGAAGGAGGAAAGGAAAGGAAGGAACCCTCCTCATACACTGAATTGTGGAGCTAATTATGGTTAGTTGACTGTATGAACATGCACATTTATCACCACCTTCTCTCAAACCTCACTAAAATGATGAAAGATTTTTTTTTAATGTTTAAAACCCTCCTGGACAAAGAATGGGAAGGAGACAACAGCAAATAAGAAATGTCAACTAATTTTGTGAAGATGGAAAGAGAATACGGGATTGATGATGACTGAAATCAGAGCAAAGGAAGCACAAACCTATAGGCCCCAGAGGGTAATATCAAAGAGAAGCAAATTGGTTCATCCCTGAAGAAGCTTTAAAAGGTTCAGGAATTGGAAAATAAGGTATTACGCAACCTGAAGGTCAAGTTTGGAGGGAAGAAAGGGAAACTGACTTAGAATATGCCTAATAAGCAGTTAAATTCACGGTTTCTCTCTTCTGCCTTCCACTTCAAGGCAACTACCCATTTCCTATTCTCATAGGAGAATAAGGGTCTCTTTTTCCTAGAGAAATTGGAACAGAAATGGTCCCCCTTGAAGACATCAGGCACAGCTGAAAGCAAGGATAAGGTGCTAGATGGGAAAAAAGAGAGAGAGAGAGATTAAATCTGTTTACTGAAAGGTGACACAAGCCTTACCACCTCTTCCTCATCCAGTTGCCAGAATGCCTACAGACTGGATCCTAACCTCTTGGGCATTGTGGTTGACAGCTTTCCAAAATGCTTCCACATAATCACTGTCTGCTGGCATTCACACTCTTAGGTAAGAGCCTTCCCTTCTATGTGGGCTGGACCCAGTGTCTCAGTTCTAATAAATAAAATGTGGAAAAAGTGATGGAAAGATTAGGTAACTAAGACTGTCTCATCTCACTGACACTCTCTCTTGGCTTCTTGGCCTGCTTATTTTAACAAAGTAATTTTTCATGTTGGAGAGACTCAAGTGGCAAAAAAAAAAAAAAACAAGGCAGCTAACATACAGAAAGGAACTGAGGTGCTCAGTCCAACAGGCCACGAGGGACTGAATCTTGCCAATAACCTCATAACTGAGCTTGGAAGCAGATCCTTCCACAATCGAGTCTTGAGATGACTAGAGCCCTAGCTGCCCCCCTTGATTGCAGTTTTTGAGGCACCCTGAGACAGAAGAGGCAACAAACCACGCCCAGATCCTGACATGAAGAAACTATAAGATAAATGCTGTTTCAAGCCCTTACATTTTAGGATAGTTTTTATGCAGAAACAGATAACGAATAAAGGCATTTTGGAACTTCCCTCTATCTAAAAACCTGAGTGTTCAAGATAAAAGGCCTATAGAAATAGACATCCGGTGTACTCTCAACAACAGAAGCCTGACCACCCTACAGTAAAGTCCACAAGCCAATAAATGCTTCACAGGAACCCATATCTACCAAATAGCTCTTCAATATGAACAGGCAACCAAGGATCACCAGAAGATGGCTGAAAGCTCCAACATGTAAGGCTGGCTAAAACAAATTTACAAAAGAAACTTTAAGGAAATAGAAGAAATTTACCAAAAAAAAAAGGCAACAAGTTATAAACCAATTAAAATTACTATCCTCAGAAAGATAAAGACAGCACATCTATGAAACAGAGAATTGAAGAAGAAGAAGACGAAGAGAAAGACGAAGAAGAAGACAATGACGACAAGAAGAAGGGGGAAGAGGAGGAGGGGGAAGAGCAGGAGGAGAAGGAGGAAGACAGTGAGGTGGGAAGGGAAGAAAATAAATAAAAATGGTTCTTGGAAAATAAAAATTGCTGAAATGGAAAATTCAATAGGATTGAAAATATAATTGAGGAAAAATCTCAAACTCTAAGGGTTATATGACATAGAAGATAAAAAGAAAAAATTAGACAATCCATCTGGGAAGTTTAGTATACGACTCATAGGAGTACCAAAAAAAAAACAAAAACAAAAACAAAAAAAAAAACAAAAGCAAAAACAAAAAAACCAAAAGGAGGGATTAATTTAAAAAAAGACTAAATTAAACTTTCCCAGACTAGAAAACACACTTCTCCAGATAGAAACAGATTCACAGAAAGCTCATAAAAATAATAAACCATAGTAAGATATATAATCATGAAATTTCAGAACATCAGAAAAAAGACAAGAGCCTAAGAGTTTCCTGGGAGAGTAGATGTAGATCATTTGCAAACAATCTGGGATATGGACAGTCCTGGGATTTTCCAAACATTAGAAGCCAAAGGCAAGAGAACAAAGACTTCCAAAGTTTGGGGGAAACTAGTATTTTTTAAAGATTTTATGTATTTATTTTAGAGAGAGAGTGGGAGCAGAGAGGGGAGGGATGGGGCGGAGAGAATCTCAAGCGGACTCCCCACTGTGAGACTCCGTCTCACAACCCTGAGATCATGACCTGAGCCAAAATCAAGACTCAGATTCTTTTTTTTTTTTTAAAGATTTTATTTATTTATTCGACAGAGATAGAGACAGCCAGCGAGAGAGGGAACACAAGCAGGGGGAGTGGGAGAGGAAGAAACAGGCTCCCAGCGGAGGAGCCTGACATGGGGCTCGATCCCAGAACTTCGGGATCACGCCCTGAGCAGAAGGCAGACGCTTAACGACTGAGCCACCCAGGCGCCCCAAGACTCAGATTCTTAACAGACTGAGCCACCCAGGTGCCCCTGGGGGAAAATAATTTTTAACCAAAAGTCAATACCTAGCCAATTGACTATAAAAGCAGAAGAAACTGAAGTGCAAGGTCTGAAAAAGTTGTATACAAAGTATCTTTATACAGGAAGTTATCGAATGTGGTGAACAAAACAAAAAGCAGGAATAGACCCATAAATGCAGAGAACTGGTGGTTACCAGAGGGGAGCAGAATGGGGGATGGGCAAAATGGGTGAAGGGGAGTGGGAGATACAGACTTCCAGTGATGGAATGAAGAAGTCACAGGAATAAACAGCACAGCATGCGGAATAGAGTCGATGATACTGTAAGAGCATTGCATGGAGACAGATGGGAGCTGTACCTGTGGGGGCCATCGCATAACACAGAGCTGCTGAATCACTATGTTGTGCACCTGAAATGAATGCCGCATTGTGTGTCAACTACACAAGAAAAACTTTTTTTTTTAAGTGGTACACATAAGGGAATAAATTGACAGAGAGAAAATGATCTAGATACGAAGAAACTGAATATGGGGAAAAGGATAAGATAATCTCTTGAAGGAAGGCAAAAAGAAACGCCAAGACAAGACTTGTACTGCAAGTCCGGAAGAGATGCTGCCTAGCCTAGAACAAGTGGATTCGGGGTTCCAAAAGAGGAAAATGACGATCCAATAGTTCACCTGGGCATTGAACCGCTGTTAGGAGAAAAGTTTGTTGGATGTATTAGAAGAATTAGCATTAGTTTCATGGAAGTTAGGCAAATTGAAAGTTTGAGACAATTTTTAACTGCAGGAAAAAAAAGTTTTAGAAGAAAAACACCTTAACCATAGAATACTATGTGACTCAGCAAGTGACTATTTCATGAAATGCACCATTTCATAATCACAAGATATACACTCTGAAAATATTTTTGATCAAAAATCTGAAATGCAATTATATTAGAAAGGACAGGAAATACAGCGAGGAACAGAGGTGTAAGAGAGAGAAATCCTTACATACCATAAAAGGAACTGGATACCACTAAAAATAATGAACCAAGAAGTGGTACTAGAGGAATGTTATCTACAGTGTGGAATGGACTAATCCACGAGATACACAAAGTACCTGGAAATGGTTTTCTAGGAGACATGAAATGGGTGGAAGAAAATACTGGTGCACTTTATTATACGTCTCTCCATTTGTCTTTAAAAATATGCATATATTACCTTAATTAAAAAGAGCTTTAAAAACAAAAGAATTACACAAATCTGTTTCTCTCAAAGCCTGTTCCTAATCTACAATTAAATGAAAAAGCCAAGATGCATCTGAATGTATGTGGTAAATTTCCTAATTTTCACACACTTCATATGTGTGTGTGAAGAAAGAAATACACTTCATATGTGTGCAAATAAAAGAGTATAGACAATACTGAAAAATATACATACCTTGACTCTGATTTATTAGGGGGCAGTAGAGTTGGAGTGGGGGAAGAGAGATCATTAATTTCCATGCAAAACTTTAACCTATGACCTGTTACAAACGTGAAAATTAAAAATTCAATCATTTGGATCCTAAACCAGGTAAGTTTTTTTTTTCTTTCACTGGAAAGGACGTTAGTGGGACAACTGATAAAATTTGAATAAATTGAGTAGATTCAAGTGCTATATCAAGGTTAATTTCCTAATTTTGATAATTATATCATTCTCTAAGAGAATGTTCTAGCTTTAAGAAATATTTTGGAGTAAAAAGAGCTTTATGGCTACAACTTTCAATCAATTCAGATAAATATATGTGTGTGTATGCACACACACAAATCAATACCCGGAGAAAAATAAAGCAAATGCAACATTCAAGAGAATCTGGATGAATTTAAAGGAATTCTTTGTACTATTTTTGCCATGTTTTTGTATATCTAAAGTCATTTCAAAATAAAAAGTAAAAAAAAAAAAAATTAACCAGGTGCAAACAGACTCTTATGTTATTACTCCCAGTAATATATCCCTGAGAGTGACACAAAAATACTGTCTTTTTGTCACAGTGTTATTAGGAAGTTCCCACCATCAGACACTCATTACAGAAATCATTTAGGAGCCAAGAGATGTTATGTCTGTGCTCTTCCCAAGACAGAAGGAACTTAAAATGACAAATAAGACTCACCCCCCTGAAGTGGTTTCAAGAAAATTCACCACAATTGTTTTTAGAAAGAATTATTTGGAAAGGAAAATATTTTTTGCTCTGCTTCTCATATTGCATCTGTATCAGACAAGTTGATCTTATTAAAGATAATTGAAATGGAATTTTAAAGCATGTCTTTTTTTTTAGGTGCTTCAAACCCCTGAATAAATGGAAATGGAGCCAGTTCTCCCAGATACATACTTGGAGTAATTGTTTTTCAAACTTTATTGAAGGGATTTCTGAACCAGGTCAGAGTTTTGTGTGGGTTAACATTTTCTAATATTTCACTCTCCTTCAAGGTTAGCCACTGAATGCTAGGGCTGAATTTAATAAGGGACAAGCAGATAGTACTAGATGGTAGGCTCTGTTTAATTGCCCGTCAAATCTACGCACTAAACTATAGTAACTTATATAATAATACAATATATAATAACATAATAATAAAGACTAAAGTCTTCATAATGAGAAGTTTAGTAACCTATAAGCATATATTCCATTACAACCTGCCTCTGCCTTATTTACATAATAAATATGGTGCATGGGAAGTGCAATTACTTAGCTGGGTAATTTAGGTAAGTCAATTTGTTTCAGTGGGTGTCACTTTTCCTTATCATTAAAAAGAAGAGCATTGGACTACATGACTTCAAGTTCCTTTTCAGCTCTGAGAATATTTGACTAATGTCAGGGTTCTCCACAGAAACACAATTAATAGGATGGGATACGGGCAGGGAGGGAGAATGAGAGAGAAAGAATGAGATTTTGATTGATTCTAAGAAATTGGCTCACATGATCATGGAAGTGCAAGTCTAAAATCTCTGGAGTCAGTGGCAGGCTGGAGACCCAAGGAAGAGTTGCAGCCTGAATTCAAAGCCAATCTGCTGGCACAATCTCTCCTTGGCTGGAGGAGTTCAGACTTAACTTCTATGGTATTTTTTCTTTTTTTAAATAGACCCCATGGGGCGCCTGGGTAGCGCAGTCGTTAAAGCCTCTGCCTTCAACTCAGGGCGTGATCCCGGTGTTCCGGGATCAAGTCCCACATCAGGCTCCTCCGCTGGGAGACTGCTTCTTCCTCTCCCACTCCCCTGCTGTGTTCCCTCTCTCGCTGGCTATCTCTCTGTCACATAAATAAATAAAATCTTTTAAAAATAAATAAATAAATAAATAGACCCCATGCCCAACATGGGGCTTACACTCATGACCCTGAGATCAAGAGGCACATGCTCTACCAACTGAACCAGCCAGGCACCCCTCAGTCTTACTCCTATTAATGCCTTCAACTGATTGCATGAGGCCCACCTACATTACAAAGGGTAATCTGTCTCAAAGTCCACCAATTTAAATGTTGATCTCATCCAAAACATCTTCACAGAAACATCCAGAATAATGTTTGCCAAAAATCTGGGCCCTATGAGCCAGCCAAGTTACACATAAATTGACTATCACAATACTTGATGTTATAATTACTTTGCAGTGTGAGAAGCATTGTCAGATTTTTCTTACAGAGAAGGCTAAGAAACTCTACCACAGCTCCTTGGAAAACACTGTAGTTTTTAAACAACTACGATGCTCTTTATCAAGGTATTTGAGCCATGGCATGGAGTGAAATTAGCTTGTAAACAGCATTTTCAGTTACCGGTGGGAAGGACATCATATACAATGCCAAAACACAGTGACTTCAAGAAAAGATATTGAGGGGGCGCCTGGGTGGCGCAGTCGTTAAAGCGTCTGCCTTCGGCTCAGGGCGTGATCCTGGCGATCCGGGATCGAGTCCCACATCAGGCTCTTCCGCTGTGAGCCTGCTTCTTCCTCTCCCACTCCCCCTGCTGTGTTCCCTCTCTCGCTGGCTGTCTCTCTGTCACATAAATAAATAAAATCTTTAAAAAAAAAAAAAAAAGAAAAGAAAAGAAAAGATATTGAACGCTGCTACTGAATCCACCTCTTATCTACTAAAGATGGTTCTGGCCTAAAGTCTCAGAATGTAGGTTTGAACAGAATTCAGAGGCCTATTATCCGTGTCTTTTCTTTCTAGAATTCTATGTACCAGCTTCCTTAGTATGGATTCCAGCTCATCATTTCGGTGTTGTGATATCATATTTGGAGTAACATAACAGTTCTCCCATGACGTTATTAGGAATATTTATCTCAGCAATAAAAATGCATTAACTAGCAATCATGTTACCACTTATTTAAAAATATACAGATAGTTTTGGAGTAAAAGAAAAATAGCGATGTTATACCAATACTACCAAAAGAAAATACAAATCTCTTTTATTTGCCTCTTGACTATTGTTCTTTCAAGGAGTCTAATATCTTGGAATACGGGACCAACTATAAAGCAAGCAACAGTCATACTTCCCCTAGTAGTCTCTCATTATCACAAAATAACTAAGAGCAAATTTAATTTTACTCACCAGAGTGCCCAACAAGAAAATGTAAGTGAAAGAAGCCACAGTCTGGTCTTCAAACATTTCTTAGTCTTTTGCTCACACATTCACCTGAGGACTTTGGTTATAAAGGCAAGAAAGAACCCACGCGGTGGTCTAGTTCCAGAATTCCCAGCAAGACCGACTTTCTTGTGATTACAGTGAGTGGAGAGTGGCTGTCAGAAGGCCGTTCGGTGCGCCTGCACATCCCCAGAGAGTCCGAACGAAGGAGGTAACTGTTGAGCAGAGTTGACTCTCATTGTTGGACATGGAGTGGTCGTTTAAGAAAGGAAAAGCCTGGAGGTCTTCCTTAATGAATATCCTCTAACACTCCTCAGTGGCCGACACCCCAAACGCCCTCCTCCCAGAATGAGTACAAATAAGCCATTCTTTTAAGTCTTAAGTTCCTCATTGAGTGTTTTGGTAAATCCATACGTACCTTCCCCAGGTGTAGCTGTACTATGATCTGGTCCTTTCAGGGGGCTTTGGCATGAGGGGGCACAGCCTGGATGCCCCCAAACTGTTTTTTGTGTTTTTTTTAAAGATTTTTTTTTTTTATTTATTTATGTGACAGAGAGACAGCCAGCGAGAGAGGGAACACAGCAGGGGAGTGGGAGAGGAAGAAGCAGGCTCCCAGCCGAGGAGCCCGATGTGGGACTCGATCCCGGAACGCCAGGATCACGCCCTGAGCCGAAGGCAGACGCTTAACGACTGCGCTACCCAGGCGCCCCCAAACTGTTTTTTTTCTAAGCCTCAGCTCGCCACAAACCACAACTGACGACAAACTGTCAAGTTCAACAATATGAAATTTGCAATAAACACATAAACAAATGATTATATTGTACACATGGACTCATATGTTACATATCAATTATATCTCAGTGAACTGGGGGAAAAAACAATCTGGCATCTGTACCCACACATTAGGAAAGATTGATTACCTGCAGTTCCAAGGGCAAAAGAGGTTATTATTGTCATTAGGGCTACTACTAAAAGGGAATGATTTAAAAAGCATGAAAATTCTTCAAATTCACAAAAGTATACAATAGCGGAGGAGGAAGAAAGTTGGTACCACCCCATTCCTGTCATGAGGTATTAAGAGGGAATGAGGGAAGAAGGAAGTAGAGAGAATGAATCATGACCTCCATGCCCACGGAATGAAAGGAAAGTACCAAATAAGTGGCTGGTCAAGGGCCCAAGTCAAGAAAGTCCCTTGCAGCAGACCTCTAACCACAGCTGTCCCCCGCAGAAGAGCACTGAGAAGGTGTTCTGGACCTGCAGAGCCCAATGATTCCCCTAACTCCCCCCAAAAACCCTAGAAAATACCTCCATCCAATGGTGTCCCAGCTCCCCATCTGATTCCCTTGACATGAAATCCTCAACGAGACAGGAAGTTAAAGGTCTCTCAGTAAGATAGGGACTCTCTCTTAACCACACTTCACAGGGAATTATGAAAGAATATAAAGTTATATATGTTTTTACGCATGGAGTTGGAATGGTCATCAAAAAAAAAAAAAATGAAGCTCTGAGCATGTATGGGGATTGTGCTAGAGACACAGGACACACGGCCTTTTTCCTAGACGACTTTGTAAAAACAGGTGCTTCCTTAGGAAGAAAACACCCTTCAGCGGCATGGCGTGTACCCCTCACCCATTCTGTTGAGGTTGCTAATCAAAATTAGCAATTTTGATTCAAATTAATTTCAGATGAGCAGATATGGGACTTCCAAAGACACAGTTGCACCAATAAAAAGCATTCAGATGGTAATTACTTTGCACAACCAAAGTGATTCTTAGGACACAAAAACAGCCATTAAAAATATCAGGTCCTTTCACACAAAATGGTCAAACAACGTCTGCTTCATGTTAGAGGAAACAAACGGTTATAAATTTTATTTCACTCCTGTTTCTGTGGGAAATAAAGGCCATGCGCAGGAGAACCAAACCCTTGGGAAATTGCTGATCAAAGGTATTTTGGTGTCACAACATTGCTGCTCAAAGTACACAGGTTTTTCTGTGATTTTTTTTTTACAATAATGTCTGTAATTATTAATGATAGGGTAGTTGACAAGATGCTTGGCAATATATTAAACATTCACGTTCCCTGACGGGTTTGCAATCTATACAAATAGGTTCATCTAACCTTTCCAACATTGCCAGCCCCTCCCCTCGTGCCCTGCGCTCTGGCCTGTTACCCCCTCTCTGTCTGTATGTCACCATTCTTAAACCCCTCAACCTCCTACACAGGAAGCACGGGTGTCTCTGCTCCCCACCTTCACAAATAGCTTTGCCTTCTTCCTCTTTTCTTGACATTTTCCCTCCTTTCCACCTTCCATCCTCTACCCCCCACCCCATTTACCACCCCTGTTCCCTCCTCTGCAGCCATAGTTCCTACTTCCCACATCCATCTTTGTTTAATTATCTAATGTTTTTATGTAAACATTTGAAGGAAAAGAACATGCCAGAATATTCACTAGGAAAAAAAAAAAGAGGAAAAAAAGACTCCAAAAGTGGAAAAATATTCACTAGGAAAAAAAAAAAGAGGAAAAAAAAGACTCCAAAAGCATTACTTCGAGAAGAACTCCAAATGCTTGTTATGGAGAATAATCAAGACTAGAACTCGCGGCCCTTCCTTCCTTGTGTGCCCCGTTGTTCTCAGTTACAGAACGAAGCAAGCAAATCCTCCTCTGCTACAGCTCCGACAGTCAGAGACTGGAAAGTTCGGGAACAGTTCTGTGTGCGGTCAGAAATACATCAGAAGTTGGACACTCAAAGGACAAAAGCTGGAATGACGGAGGCCAACCCGGCTAAATAAATAAATACGCAAATAAGCACGGCGAGGAGGGAAAATATGGTTTCATTAGAAAAAACAGCCTTTCTGGGTAATAGAAAACTAAAGAAATACTAGGAGAAATCAAGCAAAAGAAAATTAGGAGCCGCAAAACCGGAGATAAAGTAGAATTAGAGGTAAAAGAAGCAAAGGCAGGATATAATCTGGAAGGTCAATTGATAAAATGTGTAGCAAGCACTGAACCAACACCAATCAATACAGCTCAGTATGAACCGAATCACAGCCTAATAACCACATCACATCCATTTTATGGTACTATCTATCACACGAACAGCAGGAAACAGTGGCAATTCAACTTGCTGCACACTCCAGCGAACTGGCTTCCAAGCATCGTTTGGAAGGAGCCGTGCAGCAGTCTCTGTGATAAAGGGCGAGGGAGCACACAGCTTGCAGAACAAACCGCCTGTGAGCTCCTGTGAGCACAAATCTGGGGCAAGAGTGGGACAGAGGGAGCAGAGAGAGGAGGACGGGAAGCGTGCCTGCTCAGATCCCACGTGGAATTAGGAAGTCATGCTGGACGCTGATCTGCCACATCATGGAGAAGGGCATGGGGCGTAGGCGGAGGTGAGGGACAGAGAAGGCTGGTGAAAACTTGAATCATGCACAGAATGATGGAGAAGCAGAGGCTTGGGAGCTGGTCAAGATGTCTAAACCAAGATAAATGGAGACTGGCTTCCCCAGAATGGGGTTTTATTTAGCGTGTGCTTTTCCCCCTATCTTTACATGGCTGTGGCATTTTGACTTTTCTCCTGTGGGGGGGGGAATCCTGAGACAAAAAATACATATTAAGCAATTGTCAGAGTACACGCCATACACCCTATTAACAAGGTTGTTTGGCGGCCGCAGGGCTGTCTGCACCATACGCCTGCTTCCTGGTCTTCGGAGACCCTGCACTCTTCAGCTGGGACAAGGGACACAGGGACAGCCACCAAACCTTCAAAGATTGTGTCACACATATTCTCCAAATTTGTTTCAGAAAAACAATTTTTTATAAGAAGTCAAAATAGAGCTTCATTTTCTTCACGAGTATCATTCTCTGTCATCATTTGTTTTCAGTTTGTTACATTTTGACTTCCTTTCTTTAACATAGACAGCACGTCCATTGTAAGCTCTGCGTAGAGATGTGTGGCCCAAGTACTTCAGAGAATTCAATCCGTTCCCCTGTTAGCATGCAGTCCCTTCCTCCACTCTGAAAAAGGACACAGATGGGAGCCCTGTCTCAACATTTGCTCTGATTACTCTAGGGAATATGTGAAGCGCTTAGGCTGGTCAATCAAACCACACCTACCTGGTAAAGTATATGTGTCATAAAGCAGATTTATAATAGAAAATAATTTTCAAATGGTGTATAGTTTGATTTAAAACCGCTCTCCCATTTGCCAGCCACATTAAACAAAACAATAAGAAACTACGTGGGCTAATCAAAAAGGAATGCAATATTCCACATAAGAACTTAGCCGAGGTGTTTATGTAACCACAAGTCTTGCCTGTTGGTATGCAGACATTTATCTACAGAAAGTTTAGTGTCCTCAATTTTTGGTAGAGACAACACGCAAAACATCCTCCCTTAAATGCATTAATTGTTGTCTGAAGAATTTACATTTTTCCCTAAATTATTTGGCAGCCCAGGTAAGAGCATAACAAAATTCTCCCCTGCTCTCCTTGTAAGGGATGTAGTAGTGTGGGGAAGATAATAATAAAAGCATAGACTCTGCAAAACTGAGTCTTTCTGGAGCAAAAAAAAACCTGAAAGCCTTCAGTTTCACCCCAGATTTAGAGTCCAAAGTTCAAATCAAATGCCTGAAACTATATCCTTTTGCTCTCTTAGATCTATCTTCAGCCTCCAAATCCAGCGAATGTTTTTCCCACAAACGACCCTTCCAAACATGTTAGATGACTTTCATGTTCCATTTGTTTTTCAAATTACATCAAGTGATTTTTTAAAATGAGACTTAAAAACACACCGTCGTGTGTTTCATCTAGTAACAGAAATGTGCGATCCTCTAATGACCCTGAAATCCTTAAACCTGAGTCTTTTTCCCGCGTAAATGATTCTTGTATCTTAACACACCTTGTCCGTTGTCACATTCAAATGCAGGCAGGTGTTATAACTAGACACTGAAAGGGAAGAAGGTACGTGCATGTGTGAAAAGCCAGGAATGTGATGGTGGAAGCATGCCGAGGGCGGGAACGAAGGGGAGAAGGAGAGAAGGGTGAAACTCTGCGGGTTCGCAGGCATTTGGAAAAGAAGTACATCATGGCAGGTTCCTTTTAGCACAGATTATACCTTTAAATTTGGGAATATAATAAATATAATATTAAATATATAATAATTATAAAATATAATAAAAAATAAAGTCAGGAATAAACCTGGATGGGCAGAAATCAAAACACAAAAGAAGGAGGGAAATTAAAACGAGTACCTCAGGAATTTAAATAAATTCAGGTGCCCACATTAAAAAGAAAAAAAAGAAAAAGGAAAGGACTCCTAGAAGTAGAGCACTATCTTTGTTGCAATCTTATAATCTTAGGAAATAGCATGAGAAAGAAGAGCGGAGACAGACAAACATCATTCTTCATCCAGTAAATTTTACAATGGATTCTGGAAAACAGAGACCTGGCTCTCTTGGTGTTATCTCCTTGCAAAATGATTGTCATTAAAACCTAGTAAGTTTTCATTTCGTTCCAGAAAATTAAATGCACAAGTTGGGGGATCTAACTTGGACTACAGTTTCCCAAAATGGGTTTACGATACCAAAAAAGGGTGGGGGGCTCCGAAAGCCTGTGTCCTTCTAGCCCCGGAAGTCTGATTCTTTGTTTCCTTCCTGGTAAGACACATTTAATAACGTGAGCACTTTTTGCCTCAGGATTACCATGGATATCCACTGAATTATATGACAATACTCTGTAAACTGTAAAATATCATGGAAAAGCCAGGGATATTATTATCAATATACATGAAAGAAGATTTTTCTAAGTTACGGTTGACAATCCACTAAGAGTGAGACAACACCTAGTTGGCCTTAACAGAAGAGCAGTGAGTGAAGGGATGCTGATTTCCTCCTTACTGGTTAGGCTACACTGGTAAAAGACCTTAAAGGAAATGATTTCCATCTTCCTATGTCTAAGTAGCTGGTAAGGAAGAAGGACCACTTGCCTTACTCTTTGTTGAGAACAGAACCAAAATAGCCAAATAGAAATTACAAGGAGATTTCAGTTGGTTAGAAATTGACTATAAATACCTATAATCATTTTCCAATCCAATTTCTTATAGTTTTAGGTGTGGGAAAAGAAAGAAGTTGGTAATTCTCTGTGTGAAAAGCACACTCTTGAGACGTGGAGGGTATAAATGTGCCCAGCCCGATAAGGCAGGAATCCCTTCTCCCCACTGAGAAGTGGATGTGTTTTCATGTACATAAATCTGTGAAGAGAGGGGCACCTGGGTGGCTCAGTCAGCTAAGCATCTGCCTTCGGCTCAGGTCACAATCTCAGGGTCCTGGGATTAAGCCCTGTGTTGGGCTCCTTGCTCAGCAGGGAGCCTACTTCTCCCCCCCCCCACACACACACACACCACTCTCTCAAATAAATAAAATCTTTGAAAAAAATAATAAATCTGTGAAGAGAATCAAGAGTTACAAAGCGCACCCCTTCAATGGCTATACCACAGGCCCATGAAGAACTCTTGCTTCCTTCGCTAATCTTCAAGAAACAGTTTTCTAGAGTGGGTACTTCCCATTTCCCAAGAACCTCTTCCTTCTTGTTCTTTGAAAATCACACCTCACTATAAATTGCCCCTAACTCTGTGAAATAGGGCAAATAAAAGTCACCCCCTTCAATTCCCAACTGCCTCAGCTTGGAAAATAGAGCAACAACTTCATCATATTCAAGCATCCACATATAATCAAAGGTCTGTGACTTTCGACAAATTCCTGATTATTTTGAATAGAATTTTTACAACTGAGTAAAGAGAGACCAATAGTTGGCCAAAAACTCAGCTATGATATCTGATGGTTTAGGAGAAAAAAAGACCATGAGAAGACTGTCAGAAAGAGAAAACAGTCCTCATACAGAACCCACTACCAGCTTTCTCAGTCTGTACTAACCAAAGCCAGGCAGCTGGAAAGTGCTGGGATTCCACACTGAACCTTGTGCGCAGTGTGCTGACTTGACTGGCGGCCAGCGTGTGGCCACAGAGGCGCCCAAAGGGCACTGCTCCCTATGGAGCACCTTGGGAGGACCTGCCAGAATTGCTTTCACTAAAGCCTGCCTGGCTCACCACCACTGAGAAATTCTCGCAAGCTCCCATCTCGCCAGTGCTGGATTCACACAGGGAGTCCTTTATCCAAGAATTCTGCAAGTACGCACAACAAATTTCTAAACCACCCATAAGGTGAATTTATTCCTTTAATTATGTTGCTTGTGTGCTTTTGTTAGTTTTTCCTTGTAAAAAGAGTATTATTTTAAAACCATATCAGAATAGGTAAATCCATAGAGTTTCTAGGCATTGGGAGGAAGGGAAGAACCAGAAGAATTTGCTTAAGGTATTTGGGGTTTCCTTTTGGGGTGATGAAAATGTTTGGAACTAGATAGACGTATTTGCACAACACTGTGAATGCACTAAATGCCACTCAATTGTCCACTTTAAAACAGTATTATGTTATGTGAATGCCACTCAACTAAAAAAGGTATTAGAATGGGATTGAAGATTCAGAGTGAAGGGCCTTGTGTTAATTAGAAAAATCAACCTCCCAGCCCATAAGAAAACATGCCATTTCCTTCTTTGTTTCTTATGCAGAAGCTCTGCCATAGTCACACTCAGAAGCACATGAAATCATCTTTCCTAACCCGGAGAAGTTTTGGCCCTGCAATGAGTTACTCAACAGCAATTGTTCCTCTGGCGCCTGGCACTTGGCATTTAACATCTTCCTGCCCTTTGAGGCTCAGGAAACAATGGAAACACTGTCTTCCCTTTTCAGACATGTTACAACTCTCACAAAAAGATTGTCATGAAAAGGTTCTTGTCCAATGGACTGGTTGAAGTATGTCCAATTATTATTGATAGTACTTTTCCTCAGACTAATTTATTCAATGACTCATCTCTGTAGGATTCTTTAAACAAAACCTATTTGGAATTTATCTATCTTGGAGAACAGCACCCAAGCACAGATATTTCCCACAGAAAGGGATGTGTTTGAAAAAACACAAACACCAAAGAGATCAGACTTGTGGTTATTAGAGGTAATGGATAGGAGGAGGGGGGGTTGGAGGAAGGTGGTCAAAAGGTGCAAACTTCCAGGGGCGCCTGGTTGGCTCAGCTGGTTAAGCGTCTGACTCTTGATTTCAGCCCAGGTCATGATCTCAGGGTCCTGGGATTGAGCCTCGTGTCAGGCTCTGCGCTCCATGCAGAGTCTGCTTGTCCCTCTCTCTCTGCTCCTCCACCTGCTCATGTGTGCTCTCTCTCTCTCTCTCTCAAATAAATATTTAAAAAGGGAAAAGGTACAAACTTCCAGTTATAAGATAAATAAGCACTAGGAGACCATGTACGACATGATGACCATATTAACACTGTTCCATGGTATACAGCAAAGTTGTTAAGGGACGAAATCCTAAGGGTTTCTCATCACAAGAAAAATTTTTTCTTTCCTTTTTGTAGTATCTATAAAGATGACTGATGTGAAGTAAACCCAGGGCAGAAATCATTGCACAATATATGTAAGTCCAACCATCATGCTGTACACCTTAATTTATATAGTGATGTTTGTCGATTATTTTCCAATAAAACTGGGAGTTTGAAAGGTGTGTTTGGAATCACCTGGTATATTAGCAAGAGTTCTCCAGAGAGATATATAAAGAAATTTATTGCATAGCCCATTTATTGGCTCATTATTATAGAGGCTGAGAAGTACCAAGATCTGAAGTTGGCAAGCTAGAGACCCCAAAAGGTGATAGTGGAGTTCCAGTCCAAAAGCCATCAGGCTTGAGACCCATGAAGAGCCAGTGTTTCAGTTTTCAATTCAAATCCAAAGACAAGAAGAGACTGATGTCCCAGCTCAAAGCAGGCAGATCTTCCACTGATTGGGTGATGCCCAACCACATTAGGGAGTGCAATCGACTTCATTCAGCCTACCAATTCCAATGTTAACCTCATGCAGAAACACCCTCAGACACACCTGTGGCCCAGCCAAGTTGACACATAAGATTAACCATCACCTGGTCACAGAACCTGGACCAGGTATCACATGCCTCACAGCTCCCAACACAGGGTCTTGAAAGAAAGAAGAAAGAAGAAAGAAGAAAAGAAAGAAAGAAAGAAAGAAAGAAAGAAAGAAAGAAAGAAAGAAAGAAAGAAAGAAGAAAGAAAGAAGGAAAAAGAAAGAAAGAAAGAAATTCAAATATTTGTTGACAGGGGAATGCAGTCTTTATTTTCTCCAAATTTGTTAATTAAGAAATATATTCTGTAAAAATATTCAAGTAGTCCTCAGGCCCAATGAACCATTTAAAATAAACTACATTCACTTTATTAGCCTTGAATGAAGGATGTAACTGCTTATAAAAATGAGCCAGGGAAGAGCTCCTGATGACATAAGGCCACTTTCTTGATCCCTTTCAGACCTGTAGAAGTGTCCAGAGATGGGTAGGTGAGGACCCGAAGGAGGACTGCTTCTGAAGAGAGCTGAAATATGTGGACTGAGAATTTTTGTTGTAATATGTTAATGTAACTAGCATAATTGGAAGGAAACATTCTACACCAACACAGAGAGAGTATATTAAATCATGCACTTATTCAAATGGCATAGAGGTTTAGGGCATGGACTGAGGGGAGAAAACACCTAGCCAAGGAAAACAACCTGACCGTGCCCATTGGTTCCAGGCAAGATTTTCAATCTGTTTCTTGAGTTGTCAAATGCGGAAGGCAGCACTTACCTTATGGTGCCTATGTCAAGTAATTCAGACACTACTCAATATAGTAGAAACATTCTATAAACATCAGCTATCATTTACCTATGTGGACATTTGGGAAATTTGTCACACACATGGCTAAAGAGCTGTCTTCATCCAAGACTGAAGGTTTCAGCCCATCAGATGGACCACAGGACAGCAGTCAGAAGCCACAAACACAGCTCCACCGTATGATTAGATTAATATCCCAATCAATCTACCCAAGGTTACAAACTTACTGGAGGCAACATGGCCATAAGGAGCGGAGGCAGGTGCAGCCTGTCTCCAGGAACCCCCGAGTCCCTATAAGGGTATGGGACATGTTAATGTGCTGCCCACACAATTAAGGATGTGGCGAGATCCAAGAGCCCCTTTCCTGCTGTGGATGAAAGAGGAAAACGGAAGCCAGCATACCCCAACCATCTCTAGGTTATTAATGGAAATTATGATCATTCATGTCATTCCTGATCATCAAGCCAAGCTCAGCAGTGGTCAGAAGAGTGGCAGAGTCCAGTCCCATGGACTCTGAACTGCCTCTCAGCCTCATTCGCCAGCCTCCTGGGTGGCCAACTTCCCCACCAAGGTCTATCTGCTGACTCTGCTTAATGCCCTTCATGTTCTAAGTGTGACCATCTTCAATGTAAACATAATGTTCCTTTTACTTCCAATGCCTTCCAGTGTAGCTATCCCAAAGCTAGCTTCCCATCCTCTATGTGGCTAGATCAAACCCACAGGCTGAGTACCAAAGGGGTAACACCCAGGCAAAGGGAGTCAGAGGCATTTGAAACAACATAGTGTTGTCTCCTTCACTCACCCACACTGATGTCTGATGGACCCCAGCAGAGACAATTACTTGGAGAAAGGAAAAGAACCTCAAGCCTTGTGAATAATTTATCACAGCACAAAGTGAGAGAAGACAGAGGGCAGGTTTTAGGAGTGGAGGAAGATAAGGGGCAGGAGAGGAAAAAATACACACCAGGCACTGGATAGCTAGGTTCAGGGCTCAGGAGCACTGAGAGAGACTGAGTACCTGACATAGTGAAGACAAAAAAGCAAAAGAAGGATAAATCAGGAACCAGAAGCAGGAGGACACCAAAGAAAAGACCCCATCTACTGAGGAGCAGCTTTTCCATTGCTCTTCCCTCATTTAGCAGAGGAGTCAAAACACACCCTATGGTTCACATGAGAGGGAATGCAATAATGTCCTACAAGGTTAGTTGATAAACAATCAAAAGTTTTACGACATGGGGGAAGGGGTGATAATGGCTCTTAATTGCCACATAAATTTTAAATGGTTCTTCAGCTCTAACCTTCCCTGCAAAGCATTGGATCATGTTATTGGCCTCATGCACACAGCTGGCCTCCATAGTTACACCTTCTTGGAGGTCTCTATGTGCAACTTGAGTCAATTAATTCCTAACATATCAAAGCCCAAATTTTGCCATGAGCCTATGCTGACTTGAGAAATTGGCATCCTAATATGTGTTGAAAATAATGCTACACCTTCTCTCCTCAATCACGCATACTGTGTTTTAGTGGTGGGATTAAACCCAAGGATCTGAGTTTCTAGTACATTTGGCCTTTGAGCAATGCAGGTTTCAACTCTGCTGGTCCACTTATATGCAGATTTATTTTCAATACATATAGTTCTGTAAATGTATTTTCCTTATTTTTTTTTAAGATTTTATTTATTTATTTGACAGAGTTAGAGACAGCCAGCTAGAGAGGGAACACAAGCAGGGGGAGTGGGAGAGGAAGAAGCAGGCTCATAGTGGAGAAGCCTGGTGTGGGGCTCGATCCCATAACGCCGGGATCACGCCCTGAGCCGAAGGCAAATGCTTAACCGCTGTGCCACCCAGGTGCCCCTGTATTTTCCTTATGATCTTAACAGCATTTTTCTCTAGCTTACTTTACTGTATGAATATAGTATTTAATACATATAACATGCAAAACATGTGATAACCAACTGTTTATGGAATTTTGTGACTTCTGGTCAAAATAAGCTATCAGTTGTTTGGGGGACTCAGAAGTTACACACAGATGTTCGACTGTGTATGGGTGGGGTAGTACACCTAACCCCCACTGTTGTTCAAGGGTCAACTGTATTCCAATACATTTTGATCCAGGTAGCACCACATTAAACAGAACACTGAGATTTTGAAGGGAACTTACAACAATCTCTGTGATTTCAAGCTGTACATCTCAAACATTAATATGTACCTGAATCACCTGGGGGTCTTGTTACACTGCATTTCTGATTTGGTAGATGTGAGTTTCTAACATGCTCCCATGTGATGCTGATGGTACTGGGTTACAGTCACACTTTGAGTAGCAAGTGAAGAACATGCAAAAGTAAATAGTGTCAGTTTCCAAGATGGAGTGAGAGTAGTATTAATGCAGCTTCAAAGAAACAGTTAGAAGGATCCCTAGCGACCATAAGCATGGATTCTTGAGATCATTCAACAAGTCACCCACGGAGGAAGAAACCTTTTCAAGATTTTGGTGAGAGAGCACATGCGTACAAGCAGGAGGGGCAGAGGGAGAGGGAGAAAGAATCTTGAGCAGACTCTGTGCTGAGTGTGAGCCCAATGTGGGCTGGATCCCATGACCCTGAGATCACAACTTGAGCCAAAACCAAGAGTTGGAACACTTAACCGACTGAGCCATCCAGTTGCCCCAGAAAGAAACCTTCTAATCACTTCTAAATCTTAAATCAACCTCTGGTGCTCTAAAATCCAAAATCCGAATGGTAATTTTGCCCATGTGAATCTCCTTCCTGAAAGTTTCATCAAAAACATTCAGCTGCAAGGCTTTCATTCTTCGCTTATAAAAGGAGCAGATCAAAGTTTATGTTTTCTGATCCAGCTTCATTCAAGATCTTTGGTGGAAAGTGGTGGTGATGCAGGTGCAGAGAAGAGGGTCTCATCAGCTGGAGACTAGATTAAAAGAAAATTGAAAATATATTCTCTAATTCCACTCTCTCCTTTTATTAAGGAAACTTTTATCATTTTGATCTCTTCAGAGTCATCCAGCTAGTCACATAACTAGCTAGTCACTGGAAAATTTGGGACTAAAATCACTAATTCGTAACTCCTGATTCATTGCTTTGCTTCTACATTCTTAAGGAAAACTTTCCATCTTTAACCTTTGCTTTTTGGATGAGTACTTTACAATTATAAAACTTTACATGAAGATGAGAGAAATGGGCTTTAACAAGTTTGGCATCTCAAATGGCTTACAAGCAAAAGGCAAGCCCAATGACCTCATAGGACCATCGTGCTACAACCAGAAGGAAAATAGTGTCAATTTATGTTTAAAGTGACAGAATCAGGAGCAAGAACTGTTATGTAAAATATACTGTCAGTGATGGGTTGTTTGGGCTTATACTAAGTGTTCTAAAGAACTAAGTGAAGATGTAGTTATAGGGCAAAGCCAAGTACCTAAAGAACTAGCAGAGGACAGGGATTATTTCAAAAACAAGGATTGATCAACAGATGAACAGATAAAGAAACGGTATGTATATACAATGGAATATTACTCAGCCATCAAAAAATGAAATCTTGCCATTTGCAATGGCATGGATGGAACTAGAGGGCATTATGCTAAGTGCAATAAGTCAATCAGAGAAAAACGATTATCATATGATCTCACTCATATGTGGAATTTAAGAAACAGAACAGAGGATGATAGGGGAAGAGAAGAAAAAATAAAACAAGATGAAATCAGAGAGGCAGACAAACCATAAGAGACTCTTAAGCATAGGAAACAAACTGAGGGATATTGGTGATGAGAAGGGTGAGGGGATGGGGTAACTGGGTGATGGACACTAAGGAGGGCAGATGATGTAATGAGCATTGGTGTCATATGCAACTGATGAATCATTGGCCTCTACCTCTGAAACTAATAATATATGTTAATTGAATTTAAAGATAATAAAAACAAACAAAAAGGATTGTCTTGTTCAACAACACCAAGGAAAATTGCTAAGCATGCTTCCTCCTGAATAGAAAAATGTGCTTGTATTTGTCTTACCAAGAATAGAGACTTCAATTAGGTCTAAGACCAGGCAAGAAACTTTCTATGAGCACTGGTCCTGTGGGAAAATGTTACAAATTGACACACTGTATATTCTCTTTATGCTGAATTTACTGCATTTTAAGCCTTTAAAAGAAATCTCTTAATTATTTTGGTCTTCTGCCATATTATCGAACACTTTGGTGCATGATCTTCTCAAACCCTTGAAATGTCTGCTTTGTGTATCTTGTGAAATGCTTACTATAGAAAAGTCCAGTTTTAAATGGCAAGGAGAGATATAGAGATTAAAATATTCTTTACCCTTAAGCAGCCCAAAGTCCAGATGGGGAGACAGATGTGCACCCAAATAGAGCATGAAGAGAGGGGGTGGGCAGCTGATCTTGGCTTGGTATGAAGTAGCCTCAAGCTTCCAAAATGGAATGTATATAGCAAAGTGGTTAAGAACACAGACCTGCCATTAGATTCTCTGTGTTCAAATCCCTGCTGCTCCACTTACTATGTGCCCTTGGACAAATTACTTAACTTCTTTGTACCTCAGTTTTCCCATTTGTAAAATCATGTAAGAATAAGGATGGGAAGATATTGATGAAGAAGGAGATGTGGAAGGATGGTGAAGATGATGATGATGATGAAAGGGAGGAAGGAGAGGAGGAGTAACGAACACTGATGGATTCCAACCTTCCTTTTTTAATTTTCTTCAGTTCTTGGGAGTAAGTTGTCATCTTTTTTTTTCTTCCTCTTCTTCTCATTCACCATCTTCTTTGAAGTCTCTTTTCTCTCCCTTTATACGTGGTTCTCAACTTATTTCAGGGGAAATACCTTGAGCAGAATACAGTGGGAAAAGAGTTTCTACACCTTTCTGTTCCAAATTCATTTTTATCCCTTCCTGTCTCAACAAAAACTTTATGGACTCAACAACACCATGCTCTGTGGAAAAAAAGGAAAACGTTCTGCTCCCTTAGCTCCACTAGAAGCTGTAGGGTGTGAGGTCCCTGTGTTGTAGTGCATAGAATTCTAGTTTTCCTTTCTCTGTATATATTGGTCCCAGAGATCACACTGTCTCTATGTGAATATGTGAATTACCAATATGTACCTGCCTGCTTTCTCTTGTTTTAAAAAAAAAACTTTTTAAGAATGGAGTTAGAGAAGGTCAGGAAAGGGTGGATTTGAGATGTTTGGGTAGATTAAGTGGGCATTTTGATAACATGGCTTCTCCTTTGGCATATTTGTGAAGTTTAACAGACATCCTTGCAGTTTAAGAGGACACTTTTTAAAATAAAACTCTCTCTGAATGATGACTTGAGCTCTGCCACTCCATGGGAGAATGCACAGAACCTTTGGGACATTATTTGGAATGGATATCCTCTATTGTAATTTTGTCCCTATTTTTAAATTTTATGTTTCACTGGAAAGGAAAGATGCTCAGTTTTAAACATTAAAAGTGTCCAAGTTCCTTTGTTACAATAAAACTAAACACACACAAAGAATAGTACCTTCCTTATAGAGTTGAAGATTAAATGAATCAAGATATGCAAAGTCTTTAGAAGAATGGTCTGTCACAGAGTAAGCTTTACCTAAGTGTAAGCTACTTCTATTATTATTCTGAACACTGACCTATCTGATTCCCAAGGACTTCATGCAGCATAGAATCCTCCCAGAACCTACAGGGTAAGAAAGCAAACCAGAAGAAGGGGTCGTTCTTAATTTGGTCATAATGGACATATGCCTGCTACCTCCCGTGGTTTTGGGAATAGTGAAACAGTCCATCTCCAAATGCCACAAAAGCCTAAGAAAAGTTTGTTTTCTGTGCCTAATATGTTCTCACTCAGTCATGTGTGCTCTACCAATGGCAGGAAACTTACTCAATGTGTTTCCAAGTACTGAAAACAGGCTCAGCCCAGCGGGCTTAATCTGTTACCCAAAACCCTGGCGAGGACTTTCTGCTCAGAGCAGGATTGATTTACAGTAGGGGGAAAAAATAGAAAGGAGAAATATTAAAATAAAGTGCAATCATGTTTCTATTTAAAAGTGATTACTGCCAGCAGTATTGCAAAATAATGCGGGCCAGTGACCAGCAGGCTGCACCTGCACCGATTCCAGCTGTAGAACCCTGGAACTCTCACTGCGATTGCTCAATAACTCTTGTATTTAGCACTACTGGCAAAAATTTGGCAAACCTCATACACCCACAAAAACACACGTACACACTCATACTCACACATGCACTGGTAGTCTGCTTAGCCCTTATGTCGCTAAGACGCTCCGTTTAGGATGGTCAAGATGGTATTCTTCTTTTATAACTACTTCTAGAAAATACTTTTTCTGTTATTCTTTGAACTGAAATCATACACAGCTTTATATCCAGCCATACTGAGCTCCCCCTAAATCAAGTGTCATTTCTGTTATGCATGTGCCTTTAACATCTGTATAGTTCTAGAGGAAAGAGCTTGTCTACCTTTAGGAATAGCCATTAAAAAATGGTTGGACATTCATTTATGTAGTATGGTTTTCTGAGGAGCTCCTGGTGCAATAATCGTACCCTAACACTTAGTAAATGTGTGGCAAACTGGAGAGCTCATTTTGGTGTCTGGATTGCAACAGCAACCAGTCCTGGATCAGGAAGACTAAGTTTTGAGTATCAGCCCCAATGCTCAGCAGGTGCCTACCTCCTCACCTGCCCTTGGACAAGACACTTTGTGGACCTCAGTTTGCTCATCTGTATGACAGGAATTAAAGACCCTGTCCTGCCTAGCTCACCAGGATTGATTGCTGTGGACAATTTAATGGAACTATACATGAAGGGAGTTGTAGCTTACATGACCCAAGTAACTCAACAAAAACAAGAACTTATTTAAAAACCCCATGAGACAACTCAAAAAAGAAGCAATATGTTGGCCTCCATCTTTCCTTCCAATCTTGATTGCTTCTGAAATCAAGCATTTTCTATTCCCAACAAATATTCTCAAAATATTTGATAACATGGTGATGAAAGACAAGATACTAATGAAGGATTAGATTTTGTCCTTACAAATATGTTGTTTGGTAACTTAGAGGTCTCTTAAAAGTGAATGGCTGGCAGGGGAGAGGGTGCAGGGAATATGTATAGCATCTCTAAGACTCTCTGAATAAGACCAGGGGAGAGCTTAAAAACATAAAGAACAGGAATGGCTGGGTGGCTCAGTCAGTTAAGCGTCTGACTCTTGGCTTCGGCTCAGGTCATGATCTCACGATCTTGGGATCAAGCCCCGTATCGGGCTCTGTGCTCAGCAGACAGTCTACTTGAGCTCTTGCTCTCCCTCTGCCCCTCCCCCAGTTCATGCTTTCTCTAAATCATTTTTTTAAAAGATAAACAATAATATATATATGTGTATATATATATATATATATACACATATATATATTATTGATTTCTGTTTTTTCTATTTTATTTGGATTTCTCTAAATCAAATTTCCCCGACAAAATCAACCATTTAAGTTTTGTACTTATATCTTTTCTTAGTATTTTATCCTCAAATAGAAAAGAGCAGCCATTCAAATGACTCATTTTAATAAAATGTGCTCAGTGCAATGACAGAAAAGCACAAAGGAGAGATACTTAACACAGCTCTTAGGGATCAGGAAAGGCTTCTTAAAAAGGAAATTCCTAACTGAGCCCTCAGGGAAATGGCAATCCTGAAGAAACAAGACCCTTTCCAGCTGGAACCAACCCATTTTTTCTCCAATAAACTTTGTAATGATATCGTCCATGCTTCACGGAGAACTTTGCTCATGCCCAGCACCAAAGGAGAGGCCTCAGGGGCCTCCATCTTGCTGGCCATGGCAGAAAATTTATTTAAATGATCCACAATAGCATGGAGGAAAGCCACTTAAAACTAATGAGTGTATACCTAGTTGCCTTGAGCAGAAATCAGAGAGGTTCTGAAATATATATCTAGGTTTCTAGTCTTAAGTCAGATAATGACTGCAACTGTGGTCAGGTTTATTTAAACCTCTAGGCCTCCATTTGCCCGAGAACAGAATTCTCTTAGTAGTTTTTATTATTTGGATTGGTCTCAGAATTATTTTTGTTTTAATTCCAGTATAGTTAACACATATTGTTATATTAGATTCAGGTGTACAATATAGTGAATTAACCATTCTATACATTACCCAGTGCTCATCGTAAATGCATTAATCCCCATCACCTATTTCAGCCATCCCCCCACCCATCTCCCCTCCGATAACCACCAAGTTTGTTCTCTGTAGTCAAGAATCTGTTTCTTGGTTTGTCTTTTTTGCTTTGTTCATCTGTTTTGCTTCTTAAATTCCACATTACAGCAAAATGGTATCGTATTTGTCTTTCTCTTATTTCACCTAGGATTATAAGCCTCTAGATCCATCCATGACACTGCAGATGGCAAGATTTCATTCTGTTTTAGGACTGAGTAATTTTCCATTCTGTATATATACCACGTCTTCTTTATCCATTCATCTATGGATGCCTACTTGGGCCACTTCCATAATTTGGCTATTGTAAATAATGCTGTGATAAACATAGGACTGCCTATATATTTTGAATTAGTTTTTTGTATTCTTTGGGTAAATGCCCAGTAGTGTGATTACTGGATTATAGTGTACTTCTATTTCTAAATTTTTTGAGGCATCTCCGTTCTGTTTTCTAGAGTGTCTGTACCAGTTTGCATTCCCACCAACAGTGCAAAAGGCTTCCTTTTTCTCCACATCCTTACCAACACTGGATTTTTGTGTTTATTTTGGCCATTCTGACAGGTGTGAGATGATAGCTCATTGTGGTTTTGATTTGCATTTCCCTGATGATGAGTAATGTTGAGCATCTTTTCATGTGTCTGTTGGCCATCTCTCTGTCTTCTTTGGAGAAATGCCTGTTCATGTCTTCTGCCCATTTTTTAATTGAATATTTGAGTACTTGGTGTTGAGCTATATAAGCTCTTTATATATTTTGGATACTAACCCTCTGTTGGATATCTTATTTGCATATTATCTTCTCCCATTCAGTAGATTGTCTCTTACTTCTACTGATGGTTTTCTTGGCTGTGCAGAGCTTTTCAATTTTTTTAAATCACCTGTGCCCTTAAGATTTTCAGTTAGTTGTTTTCAGCTCTGTTCTTTTTTTCATCTCTATTCTGTTTATAATCTTTCTACAGGTAAGTGGACCAAAAAGTACATATGTAGACATAGCAAGTTCAGATACATGCACACAGTGAGTTCAGAGCTATTTACATCAGTGGGTGCTGGATGATGAACTCTGAAAGAACAAAAAAGCTTTCAGGTCCTTCTTCTACATGCAGCCTCTTTGTTTTGCAATGAGCTGGCCTACCACTTTCAAATCAGCAACTTCGGTGTCTCATTTCAGAAAGAAATTCATCAGAAACTCATTAGTAAGGCAATTGGTTTGACCCTCTTACCAGCTTAGTAATTTGTTCCTGGGTACTATACCATAATCAGAATTTAATGTTTCAAGAACCACAAGAAAATCGCCTAAAAAAACCCTGAAACTTCGTACTGATTTTCCCACTAGCATTCAATTCTCTTGAAAACATGTGAGCCTTCTCTATGTGCTCAGCCTACTAACACATAACTGAGAGCCCAGGGAGTGAAATCCTGACAGTTACTATTAAGGTAAAAATGGGGTTACAGAATTCATTTTCAAAGTTTCTTTCCAGTTTATTTTTTTTTAAAAAAATTAAATTGGCACTACCAAATTTAATGACAAGGCTACCCTGCTGAGTTCAGAGCCCAGAAAGCTATTGTCTCCCTGGTCTATGTATCCTACTCTGCTCTAATGTTTCCTATAATGCGACTAATAACCAACCACCAGCAATAAATGCCTTGTCATCTCATTGTTGCACACAGCAATAGCTGGAGCAGTGATACTGACAAATGAACCTGCGTAATCACTTTGGATTTCTTTGTTACATTTCACAGTGTGAAGATAGCTTCTGCTCAGCACGTCCCCAAAAAACAAACAAGCGCTATTGCCGTCTCCTCCATCAATCTCTCCTTATTGTTGTCATTCAAACCCCTGCACTGCCCTCACTGCCAACCATCTTCTCAGAAAAGTAAAACATCCCAGATCTTTGAGTGTAGACCTTTGATAATCCCTCTCCCACTGTTCTTTTGCCAACTGTATCCAAGAAAGAAATGAGAATCCAGAGAGTGAGGGATAGAAAGAACACAAACTTTCTCTACTTTTCAGGCTGTTTTCCTTGAAGAAAAAGAAAAAGAAAAAAAGAAAGCTCATTAAAATCCAGTTGAGTCTGACATTTTCCCTTTTACCTTTTCAATCTTTTTATAGTTTCAAATCATTAACTATCAGCATGAAGCTCAAAGGTAGTTCTTGCCATCTATGAAATGGTGACACATTTGACAATAATGCTTTTGAAGAGCCTGTCACATTCTCTCCCCAAACAAGTCTCATTAATGCTCAAACTGTCTTTCTTTTCTCTCTGCTTCTTTTCTCCTGATTTCTCTCTAATTAGCTTGTTTTTTTATGTTCCGTCGTTCCACAGTTTGAGCTTAAAAAAAAAAAAAAAAAGGGAGGTGGATGTTATTTCCATGAACCCCAAGGCCAAGTTAATCAGCAGGATTAATGACTCTATTACCCATTAGACTGGGGGCGGTGGCGCTTAACTCTGAGCACCCAGCACTCGCCTTCTACCATGCTTCTTCATTTTGTTCTAACAAATGTAAACTTTCACTCTCTCAGAGCAAACCCTGAGGTTCAAACTATTTATACAGCATTTCTTTTCCCCTTCAGGGTGTGAATCTGGAAGAGAGGTTGAAAATGTAGCCACCTCTGTCTGCAGGGTCCATGCTGAGAAGTGTCATGGTATTAAATGAGGATGGATAAAAGGGAGTCTCCAGGAATACCAGAAGAGTCATACCCTCGCATTCCCTGTATGACTTGCCACAATTGAAAATTCCTTCCTGTAGAACAGTTCACAGTAGCCATATCACAAAAACACGCTTCAGTGTTTTTAAAAGTCATACTGTAGAAGTAAAAGATATATGGAAAATTGAGCTGGCAGACAAGTTGGTTTGATCAGTTTTAACAAACGTGATTAGAGGTTGAATAATTTTTGAAATTCATTTTCAATAGATGGAGGGCAAAAACTTCAACTAGTTGTTTCTTCTTTGAACAAGAATCAAGAAATAGTATTCTCTCATCATAAAAGTCAGCACTAACACAAAACCAATTAAATATTTTGTATATATTCAAAATATTTATTTTAGAAGCATCTATCTAGGACCTGTCAAAAGAATAGGAGAGGTTGTACCTTCACAACTCAACAAAAACACCCTCCATAGAAGTTCTAACTTTAATGATATTGCTATCAATAAAAAGATAAAACTAACACAGATCTGGGCACTCAAATGCTTCTAAGAAGTAAACACACCAAGACCATTTCAGAGAAAAGACTTTCTTTCATTTTTCTTCAGCTGTATCTCCACTCCCGTGTAATGTAAAAAGTTTTTTTGATATCATTTGTTGGCTTATCTTTGCCAAAGGAGATTATTCTCAGAAAAATTTCTCTTTTAGGTGAAAATTCTGCTCTGGTTGGGCTTGAATTATCTTGAGCCAAAAAAGAATGCCTGTACTTATTATGCCTTCCAGCCTTTCCTTGTCCTTCACCCTTAATTTGGTCTACAAAATATAACTGAAGGGATATTGACAAGAATGAAAATCTTAACATTGACTTTATTCTTTTGCCACATCTATTCATGGAAACAATACCATTCTTGTTCAGTGGCCTTTTTATTTTTAATGAAGGAAAATCCTCAGGGCATTAAAAAAAAATTAAGTCAATAGAAGAACTCAAACTTTCAAGAAAAAAAGGTTAGAAAAAAAATGACATTTCAATGGTTATTAATGGGAGTTTTGTGTTACAAAAGGGTATTCGCAATACTTAGAAATGAAAGGAAGAATATTTGCATTGCTTTCAAAATACCACAATTAGCATAGCTATCTTCAAATATAATTGAAAACATAAGCCATCCAATTTCTCTTTGATGTGTAGTCAACAGGTGTGAAAACATATCATCAAAATAATAAATTTTATTCACATAACAAAGTGGCTTCAAACATTTCAAGACTTAATGTAATGCAATGATATTTGTCCCAAATCTGAAACTCAGGAAATAAAAATTCTAGTTCCAGCCTTCTGACCCGTGAACCCCTCAAAATGATCATGGGTAACCAAGGGGTAGAGACAGGAAGTACAAATTTTACCAACTTGTTTGCCTTATCTCTATACAAAAAATAATAATACAGCATGAAACCATACTATAGGTAAATTAAAAAATAGTATATAAAAATCACTACAAATATTCCTACCACAAAGAAAAATTTCCAAGACCTCATTCAAAAATTTACACACACACACACATACACACACACACACACATTGAGAGTTCTATTTGTGTTTGTTTATCTATCCTTTGCTACCAACGCTCATTTATCCCATATCTTCTTTCTCTTGCCTTTATCCAGGTGATACAAGATAATATACTTTTGGGAATTTCTGAAATGTCTTTGTGTTAGGTTGTCCTCCTAAGTGTTCTTATAGCATCCTCTAGTTATCTTATATACCATTTTTCTCATTTGGCTTTCTCTATGCCCCATTACAAAGCCATGAGGACAAGAACTGTCTTGTGTTTTCAGTTCTACCTTAAGAACCTAGAACACTGATGACCCATAGTTGACATGAACAACTTGTAGAATACACAAACGGGAGAAAACTGAGTTGATTAATTTAAGCTTCAATCAGCAGTTATAAACTTTATTTTCCTCATAGGCCATTCACAATTACCTCCAGGTTACCTAAAAACCTAAGACACATCCTAGAATGTTTATTTTTTTAACTTTATTATGTTATGTTAGTCACCATACAGTACATCATTAGTTTTTGATGTAGTGTTCCACGATTCATTGTTTGCATATAACATCCAGTGCTCCATGCAATACATGCCCTTCCTTAATACCTACCACTGGGCTAACCATCATGCCACCCCCTCCCCTCTGAAATCCTCTGTTTGTTTCCCAGAGTCCATAGTCTCTCATGGTTCATCTCCCCCTCTGATTCCCCCCTTCATATTTCCCTTTCTTCTCCTAATGTCCTCCATGCTATTCCTTATGTTCAACTTATAAGTGAAACCACATGATAATTGTCTTTCTCTGCTTGACTTAATTCACTTGGAATAATCCCCTCTAGTTCCAGCCATGTTCATGCAAATGGTGAGTATTCATCCCTTCTGATGGCTGAGTAATATTCCATTGTATATATGGTCCACATCTTCTTTATCCATTCAACTGTTGAAGGGCATCTTGGCTCCTTCCCCTGTTTGGCTATTGTGGACATTGCTGCTGTGAGCATTGGGGTGATGGTGACCCTTCTTTTCACTACATCTGTATCTTTGGGGTAAATACCCAGTACTGTAATTGCTCAGTCATAGGATAGCTCTATTTTTAACTTTTTGAGGGACCTCCACACTGTTTCCAAAGTGGCTGTACCAGCTTGCATTCCCACCAAGAGTGTAAGAGGGTTCCCCTTTCTCCCCATCCTTTCCAACATTTGTTGTTTCTTCCCTTGTCAATTTTTACCACTCTAACTGGTGTAAGGTTCTCAGTGTGGTTTTGATTTGAATTTCCCTGATGTTGAACATTTTTTCATGTGTCTGTTAGCCATTGATATGTCTTCCCTGGAGACGTGTCTGTTCATGTCTTCTGCCCATTTTTGACTTGATTGTTTTTTGGATGTTGAATTTGAGAAGTAATACTTATTCTCCTGAAGCTGTTTCAAAAAATAGAAACAGAAGGAAAACTTCCAAACTCATTCTATGAGGTCAGCATTACCTTGATCCCAAAACCAGGCAAAGACCCCATCAAAAAGGAGAACCACAGACCAATATCCTTGATGAATATGGATGCCAAATTCTCAACAAGATCCTAGCTAATAGGATCCAACAGTACGTTAAAAGGATTATCCATCAAGACCAGGTAAATAAATAAATCCCCTGGGATGCAAGGGTAGTTCAACATCAGCAAATCAATCAATGTGACAGAACACGTTAATAAGAGACAAGAACCATATGGTTCTTTCAATTGATGCAGAAAAAGCACATGACAAAATACAGCATCCTTTCCTGATTAAAACTCTTCAGAGTGTAGGGATAGAGGGAACACTCCTCAATTTCATAAAAACCATCAGGGAATATCATTCTCAATGGGGAAAAGCTGAGGGCCTTTCCCTTAATATCAGGAACATGACAAGGATGCTCACTCTCACCACTATTGTTCGACATAGTACTAGAAGTCCTAGCAACAGCAATCAGACAACAAAAAGAAATAAAAGGTATTCGAATTGGCAAAGAAGAAGTCAAACTCTCTCTCTTCACAGATGACATGATACTTTATGTGGAAAACCCAAAAGACTGCACCCCCAAACTACTAGAATTCATACAGCAATTCAGTATTGTGGCAGGATACAAAATCAATGCACAGAAATCAGCTGCTTTCCTATACACTAACAATGTAATTGTAGAAAGAGAAATTAGGGAATCAATTCCATTTACAATAACACCAAAACCATAAGACATCTTGCAATAAACTTAACCAAAGAGGTAAAGGATCTGTACTCTAGAATCTACAGAACACTGATGAAAGACACTGAAGAAGACACAAAAAGATAGAAAAACATTCCATGCTCATGGATCAGAAGAATAAACATTGTTAAAATGTCTATGCTACCCAGAGCAATCTATACTTTCAACGCCATCCTGATCAAAATACCAATGCCATTTTTCAAAGTTCTGGAACAAATATTCCTAAAATTCGTATGGAACCAGAAAGACCCTGAATCGCCAAGGAAATGTTGAAAAAGAAAAACAAAGCTAGGGGCATCACATTGCCGGATTTCAAGCTGTACTACAAAGCTGTGATCACATAGACAGCATGGTACTGGCACAAAACAGACACACAGACCAGAGGAACAGAACAGAGACTCCAGAAATGGACTCTCACCTTCATGGTCAGCTAATCTTCGACAAAGCAGGTAAAAACATCCAATGGAAAAAAGACAGTCTCTTCAATAAATGGTGCTGGGAAAATTGGACAGCTATAAACAGAAGAATGAAACTCAAAGATTCTCTTACACCATACACAAAAATAAACTCTAAATGGATGAAAGACCTCAGTGTGAGACAGGAATGCATCAAAATCCCAAAGGAGAACATAGGCAGTAACCTCTTCAACATTGGCCACAGCAACTTCTTTCAAGACACGTCTCCAAAGCAAGGGAAACAAAAGCGAAAATGAACTTTTGGGACTTCATCAAGATAAGAAGCTTCTGCACACCAAAGGAAACAGTCAACAAAACAAAGAGGCAATGCATGGAATGGGAAAAGATATTTGCAAATGACACTACAGATAAAGGGCTGGTATCCAAGATCTGTAGACATCCTAGAATGTTTAAAAGTATGAGAGTGTTTTCATGTTAAGTTCGGATGAATAAAGTTGATGGGAAGAATATATGCCTATGTCAGAGACATTACTTCACTGGCTACTTTTTACCCTTGACTCCTTTTAATATTTAAAATGTCAGTAATGCAAACAAATAAAATATATGTGCTTCCATGTTCATTGTAGCATTATTCACAATACCCAAGATATGGAAACAAGCTAAGTATCCACTGACATGAATGGATAAAGAAAATATATATATTTATGTTTATATTTTATATATTTTCACTAATATTAATATTTAATATATATTCAACCTTAAAAAAGGAGATCCTAAATTTGTAACAACATGACTGAACCTGGAGAATATTCTATTTAACGAAATAAACCAGACACAGAAAAAAAAGAATTACATTCTCATTTCTATGTTGAAGCTCAAAAAAAAAAAAAGTCAAATACACAAAAGCAGACTAGAACATTAACAGAAGCTGAGACTAGAACACTGGGATGGAATGGGGAGGTGGGGAAAATGGGCAAATGTTGGTCAAAGAATACAAAATGGCAGTTATGTAAGATGAGTACAACTAGAGAATCAATATACAGCATGATGACTGTAATTAATAATATTGTATTGAACACTGGAAATTTTCTAAGACAGTACATTTCAGATGCTCACATCAAAAATAAAAAGATGGTAACTGTGAGAAGATATGTTAACATGATTGTAGTAATCATTATATTTATTTTTATATATGAACATGCTGATTAGGTCTCAGGTTATACACCTTAATTATGTGCAATTGTTTAAAAAGCAATATTCAACATTTTAAATTACAATTTTTCCCAATTTCCAGAAGCAAAAAAACTAATACTTGAACTCACTTTCCCCTACTTGAAAAGAGAGCGTTCTCAGCCCTGACTACGTGAGGATCGTTTGTAGTACGTTAAAAATATTGCTGCTCAAACCCCATCCCAGAGATTCCAATTTAATTGGTCTGGTTTGGGGCTGAGGCATTGCCATTCTTATGTCCACCCAGGGTTGAAAAGAGCTGTTCTAGAAAAAGATGGTGAGTGTCAATTAAGAAATAATATCTTTGCATTAGAGTTCATCCGTAAAGACCTCCAGATGCTGTGGGAAGTCAGCACCTTCTTTCATCTGGGACATTCACCTCCTTTATTTCAGTGCTTATGACATGGATGAACCACAGGTAATGAATGCCCAAGACCACAATAATGCTGGGAGGCACTAATGAGCTCAGATCCTCAATGTAATTTCTACCATTGGAAGACAACGGCATAAATTTCTCACTTCCAAAGCTGGCTGGGCATCAGAATCACCTGAGAAACTTCTTAGAGAAGCGGCTTGCAAGGCACAAGTGACTAACTGAATCTGGAGTCTCCAGAGGTAAATCTCTGTTATACATTTTTATCAAACTACCCAAGGGATTCTTACGTTTGGCTTGTTAATAATTGTTAGAGCTGCGTAAAGTCACGAGTATGTCATAAACACACAGAAACACATCATTCTGAACCCAAATTCCAACATAACTGCATTAGAATTCTAGCTTCACCTTAACTAAGATATGTGCCCATCAGTAAGTAAAAAAGCCTCATGCAGCTGAGAAAATGAGGATAAGAATATGTCCCTCAAGAGTTGCCATGAACTATCCACAAACGTACAGTATAGATGACCAATACATGTCTGTTCCTTTCTGCCCTCTCTTCTTCTTTGTGATGTGATCAGTGGAAAAAGAACAATAGAAATAGGTAAAATATAAAGTATGGCTGACAAATGAGGAAAAAAAAACACAGGATATTAAGAACATGTTAATAATTTCCTTTAAGCAATTTCCAATAATTAAAGGGTGAGAATCAAGGCTACCTTTTTCTGGGATTCAAACTTCCTACAGATTGATGATTTTCTGAAATATTTTGCTGAACTCATAGCATAGCCATGTTTAGTTGATTTGGGTAAAGGGTTTGGAAACAATTCAGAAACAATGACTCATCACAAATTCATGAAGGCAAAAAGAAGATTCCATTCGGAATTGCAGGTGTTGAATATGAAAAAGAAAGATACAGTAAAATCGGGTCTACCTTCTAGTTCTCTAAGCAATTCACTCTTCTCAGAGAAAAGAAATTGGCTTCTACTCCTTTATTTATCAATAATATAAAAAGTCAATGGCCCTGTGAGGCTTCTACTAAAAATCCTCTTCTAAACAAGGTGAGTTCAAATCAATAAATATTTTTTGACCAACCAAATGTTTTGGCCATACAAATGCCAAAAACATTCTCCTTTGTACTCTCAGACTACCTGGAATATGCTTCTGCTACCACAATTTCACACCATTCTGTAAATATGTTTCCTTGTGTCTCTTCCCTACTAGACAGTGTGTTCCTCCAAGAGAGAAACCAGAACATATTTGTCTTTGAATTCTTCTTGCTCAACACACTGCCTGATACAAAGTGGGGGGGGAGGAGGGAATTGGAAGAAAGAATGTTAATGTTAGCCAGCAACAAACTATTGTGTATTCAAATTATATGTTGGTATATATCAAGCATTGGACAAAGCCCAATCTCATTCATAAGGCAAAAGAAATCTAAATAAAATATTAGCAAGTTAACTCCAACAATACACTAAAAGAATAACTAATAAATCATTACTAAGTGGTGAGCATGTCAGGAATACGATACATTGTTAGAAAATGTATCAAGGAAATTCACCATATTAAAAGGTCAACAGAAAAATGCATTATTATTATCTCAGCGGATGCCAAGAAGGTATTTGATAGATACTCCCATAATAATAAAATTTAATGAAATAAATACCAACTTCAGGATTAATGGTGAGTCTCTGGAATCATTCATATAAAAGTCAAGAACAGTAATAGTAATTTCTGCTATTAGCTCCATTATTTAGCAGTCTCATATACATATACAACTAAACATTTTGAAAACATAATTATTGGAAAGAAGGAGGGCAAAATTATCACTGTTTTTTTTTAATTTTTTATTTTTTTATGTAAAGTTCAATGATTCATTAGTTGCATATAACACCCAGTGCACCATGCAATACGTGCCCTCCTTACTACCCATCACCAACCTATCCCATTCCCCTACCCCCCTCCCCTCTGAGGCCCTCAGTTTGTTTCTCAGAGTCCATAGTCTCTCATGCTTCATTACCCCCCCTTTCTTTATCCCTTTTTCCTACCAATCTTCCTAGTTCTTATGTTCCATAGATGAGTGAAACCATAAGATAATTGTCCTTCTCTGCTTGACTTATTTCACTTAGCGTTATCTCCTCCAGTGCCATCCATGTTGCAACAAATGTTGAGAAATCATTCTTTTTGATAGCTGAGTAATATTCCATTGTATATATGGACCACAACTTCTTAATCCAGTCATCTGTTGAAGGGCATCTCAGCTCCTTCCACGATTTAGCTATTGTGGACAATGCTGCTATGAACATTGGGGTGCATATGGCCCTTCTCTTCACTATGTCTGTATCTTTGGGGTAAATACCCAGTAGTGCAATGGCTGGATCATAGGGTAGCTCAATTTTTAACTTTTTAAGGGACCTCCACACTGTTTTCCAGAGTGGCTGTACCAACTTGCATTCCTACCAACAATGTAGGAGGGACCCCCTTTCTCCACATCCTCTCCAAATATTGTTGTTTCTTGCCTTGTCAATTTTTGCCATTCTAACTGGCGTAAGGTGTGGTTTTGATTTGAATTTCCCTGATGGCTAATGATTTTGAACATTTTTTCATGTGTCTGTTAGCCATTTGTATGTCTTCATTGGAAAAGTGTCTATTCATATCTTCTGCCCATTTTATGATTTGTTTATTTGTTTCTCCTGTATTGAGTTTGAGAAGTTCTTTGTAGATCTCGGATACCAGTCTTTTATCTGTAGCATCATTTGCAAATATATTCTCCCATTCTGTGGGCTGCCTCTTAGTTTTTTTGACTGTTTCCTTGGCTGTGCAGAAGCTTTTTATCTTGATGAAGTCCCACAAGTTCATTTTTTCTTTTGTTTCTCTTGCCTTTGGAGATGCGTCATGAAAAAGGTTGCTTTGGCCGATGTCGTAGAGGTTGCTGCCTATGCTCTCCTCTAGGATTTTGATGGATTCCTGTCTCACATCGAGGTCTTTCATCCATTTAGAGTTTATCTTTGTGTATGGTGTGACAGAGTGGTCAAGTTTCACTCTTTTGCATGTAGCTGACCAATTTCTCAGCACCATTTATTGAAGAGACTATCTTTTTTTCCACTGGATGTTTTTTCCTGCTTTGTCAAAGATTAGTTGCCCAAAGAGCCGAGGGTCCATTTCTGGGTTCTCTATTCTGTTCCATTGGTCTATGTGTCTGTTTTTGTGCCAGTACCATGCTGTCTTTGTGATCACAGCTTTGTAGTACAGCTTGAAATCCGGCATTGTGATGCCCCCAGCTTTGTTTTTCCTTTTCAACAATTCCTTGGTGATTCGGGGCCTTTTCTGGTTCCACACAAATTTAAGAGCTGTTTGTTCCAGTTCTTTGAAAAATGTCATTGGTATTTTGATCGGGATAGCATTGAAAGTGTAGATTGCTCTGGGTAGCACTGTTTTAAAATGATATATTCAAACTGAGGGCTTCAGAGGGGAGGGGAGTGGGGGATTGGGATAGGCCGGTGATGGGTATTAAGGAGAGCACATATTGCATAGTGCACTGGGTGTTATACGCAAATAATGAATCATTGAACATTACATCAAAAACTAGGGATGTACTGTATGGTGACTAACATAATATAATAAAAAATTATTATTAAAAAAAAAAAGAAAAGAAAAAAATAAAAAATAAAATGATATATTTGTAGAGGCACCTGGATGGCTCAGTGGATTAAGCATCCAAGTCTTATCTCTTGGTTTTGGCTCAGGTCTTGATCTCAGGGTGTTGAAATCAAGCCCCACCTGTGGCTCCACACTCAGTGTAGAGTCAGCTTGGGTTTCTCTCTCTCTCCCACCCCCTCCCACTCTGCCTCTCCCCTCACTCATGCTCACTTGTGCTAGTAAAAAAAATCTAAAAAATAAATAAAATTAAATAAAGTGACATATTTATACTAAAAGAATCAAAAGATCAAACTGAAAAAAAATAGAAAATTAGAAATTCAGTAGATGGTGAGATAGAAATCTAATATGTTGTCCTATTTCTTCCAAGAAGCTTAATTACATTGGCTACAGGCTCCCTCCCCCCAAATCAACCCTGAAGTATAGGAAGAAGGAGGGAGGAAGGAGAGAAATCAACATCTAGGCAGAAGGAATATAATTTTGAAATGCTATTGCATTGGCCAGGGTGGGGTGGGGAAGAAGCAGGTAAATTGGACTTGAGGTGGGAAGCTATCCATCTTGGCTGTGGGAGATAGAAGAGAAAGGAAAACTTGATATCCTGTTCTTTATTCTCCTAGGCCAGTGGTTCTGAAAGTGCTATTCCAGGACCACAAGCATTAGCATCACTTGGAACTTGTTGAAAATAAATACTTGTGGGGATCCCTGGGTGGCTCAGTTGGTTAAGCATCTGCCTTCAGCTCAGGTCATGATTCCAAGGTCCTGGATCGAGTCCCACATCAGGCTCCTTGATCAGCAGGGAGGTACAACCCATATGTTCAAGAAGATAGACAAAAGTATTAGTGCTTAAGGAGAAATGTGGAAAATGTAACAATGAAACAAACTTACACAGATGAAAAAGTACAATGTCTCAGGTGAAAACTACATTGGATGGGATACACAGCAAATCTGACACCACAGAAGAAAACAGGAGGGAACTTGAAGACAGAGCAATAGAAACTACCTAAAACAAAACAATGGAGGGGAAAAGGGTGATGAGAACATCAGGAAACTGTAAGACAAACTCAGCCACTAACTGAAATTTAGAAGAAGGGTGTTTTTTGTTTGTTTGTTTGTTTGTTTGTTTGTTTGTTTGTTTTAAATAATCACATAGTTGGAAAAATCTTTTAGTATATCATAAAAAGTCATAAGCATAAAACAAAACACTGATACACTGACCATATAAAACTAAAAATTTCATTATAAAAGGAAAACTAAGTATATTGAACCTATTTTTTAAAACAAATTGGGAAGTAACATTCACAAAGCATACGACAAAAGATTATTACCCTTAATATGCAAAGACCTCAAAGAAATTTTTTTAGGATTAAAAAATATAATACAACAAAAATAGGCAATTATTGAAAGAAAAACCTTAAAAATGGCCATCATTCACAAAAAGATGTTCTTATTTATCATCAAAGAGATACAAATTAAAGCAAACATAAATCATGCTACTAGACTCGCAAAGTTGAAAAATAACAAAATCTCTATTGAAAATAGGCACTTATGATTTGTTGATGAGAATTTCAATTCATAAGCCCTTTCTAGAGATCATTTTGGCAGACACCAATGCAGGAAGAAAAGAAAAAAGGAAGAAGGGAGTGAAGGATGAGTGATGGTGGGAGGAAAGAAAGAGAAAAAAAAATTTTTTTTCTTAAATGTTATTTAAGAAAATTATATAACAAAAAAGGCAATATCCTACAGCCATTAAAAATTACATAGGATCCTTCCCATCATGAATAAATGCTCAAAATCAATATGTTATCCATAACCATATATATAAAGAGTAGTATAAAGTGATCCCAATCGCATTAAATGGGTATGGAGGCACATTGTGTTTATGCATTCATAGACATCTGAAAGAGTTTTCACCAATATATTAACAGTAGTTACACCTTGGTGAAGGAATCCCATGTGTTTTTTAATATGGATTTGTATTTTCTAATAGTTTGAGTTTTTAAAATAATAAGCATATTTCAGTTTTAAAAGCAATAAAGCTATTTTTTCTAGATTTTTAGATGATTAGACTTGTCCAATAAGATGAGAAAATTGCTTAACAGTAACATGGTAATTGATTCAACTTAAGATCACATATATAGAGGTACTTAAAAACATGTCTTCTTTGAACAATCCTTCTATTATATTCAGTTTCTTTAATCCTCCCCCTCTTCACTTCAGAGAAGACAGAGGAGAAACAAAATCAGGAAGCATTTGATAATACTCCCAGTTAGGAAACCTTTATTAAATTTTCTTTTGAGTGGTTTTAGCAACTGAATTTCATTTTAGGTTCATTTCTGATATTTAGAAAGAGGCAAACAGAAGGCAACATTAGTATATCATCAGCATGTTTCAAGTATACACCAGGTCCAAGCAAAGCATTTGTTATGGCAGGCTAAGAAAAGAAAGAGGCAAAAAGTTGACAACAAACATTTATCATGAGTAGATGGAATGGAAGACCATGAGAGACCCTAAGAGTAGAGGTTAAAAAAAAAAAAAGGCAGAAATCCACTGAACATTCAAAATCAAGAACTATAGTATAAGATAGATTTGGAGAAGTCCAAAAGAATAGTTTAAATAAACTAAAACATTTATAAACCAGTGTTCATAGCCATTGTTCATTCATTCATCCTTTTGGTTCAGATCCAATCAGATACTACCACTGGTGCAATATTTGGCACTGAAATGAACATTAAAACTAAATATTTATTGGCACCTTAATACTATCAGAGCCTTGTTCCAACTATGACCCAGGTTTGTTTCCATTAGCAAGTGCTGTCTGATGCTTAATTCTGATCTCCCTAAAATCAAAAAATGCCATCCAGGAGATTTTATTTTCATTTCTAACATCTGTTTTAGGATGCTGGCTCTCTCTTATATTAGTGCCTGGCTATCCCATACTCTTTCAAATACCGAGGTTAATCTAGAATATTTTCACTTTAAGGTAATTTAACCAGTGAAGCAGATAATTCTCTTGGATTATTACACACTACAAAAACAGATATTCTACATGTCTAACACTTGTACCCTAATTCTAGACATTTCCACTAAGGAAATCATTACGTAGGTGTATAAAGACTTATTTACAAATTCCAATACAAGATTTTTATGACAGGGAAAAACAAAAGATATGAAAGCATGCTACATGTCCAAACAAGAAGAAGCCAAATAAAGAAATTTGGGTGCAGACATTCTAAGCAGTCATTAAAATCCATCTGAGTTCTCTTTCTTTAAAATGCCAATTTTCAAAACCAACCTATACAGCAATAGGTGTCATTCCTAAGGCAAAGGATTTACACAGCTCCCTTTATAGCTATGCCTTTCAAATGTTTGATCGTCACAAGCTGACACTGTTCCATGTTGCACATCAGGAAGGCTCGATTGTGTGGCTGACATTTATAACTATCATCAGTGTGACCCTAAACTCTCTCATCACTTGAGGTACGTGAGAACTCAAGTTGTCTTTAGCTCACAAGTCCTATAGCTGTGTACCTCCTTCATGTTGAGTTTTGATCTAAGATTCCTTCCCTGGCCCACCTTTCTAGGTTGGTCAAATTGTATAACCAACCATAAAGGATTTTAGATGGTCCATGTTTTAAAGTGGGTTGGGAAATGTTTGGATATATGTATTAATACAGAAAATTCAAGCTGTAACTCAAGCTGTCACACTGAGATGCCTGCTCACGAAGGGCACATGTGTGGAGTGGTCTTGATGCTGTTCCAAAGGGCTGTCATCACATTATCTAGGTCACACGACAAGCCATGTACTTAGAAATTGTTCACTCCAAGGTTTTGGATATAGAAGATATTTTGATCTGAAATTGATCATAATACTAAAAAAAAAAGTAGAATTGCACATGCCACATTATTGGTCAGGATCCAAAAAAGATATATTTTTCTCCACCATGAAAAGTAACTAAGAAGCCTTCGTTAGGAATTTATAATTACTTTACAAAGTCAGAGGATGATCCTGTTTATTATGACTGACTTCTTTTTAAAGAATTAATTCCATCACGAACCTCTGCTGAAAACTGTTGAGCCAATTATTTGGAACATAAATTTCCAGGCAATCTAGATTCTGGAAGTGGTTTTGCATCTAACTTAGCTTGGTTCAAGGATTCAATTTTACCCTTGCCCCTTCACATTCAAGCGAGTGGTCCAATTATAATAGGAGCATAGACTAATGGATATGCTTTAGTGAAGTACTGGGAGAAACTGTCCTAGTTCCCCTGTCACTGCATCAACAACTGTTAAATTACCAATGGGAAGGGGCGCCTGGGTGACTCAGTCGGTTAAGTAACTGCCTTCAGCTTGGGTCATGATCTTGGGGTCCTGGGATCAGGCCCTACGTCAGGCTCTCTGCTCAGTGGGGAGTCTGCTTCTCCCTCTCCCTCTGTCCCTTCCCCCCGCTCATACTCTCTCTCAAATAAATAAATAAAATTACTAATGGGAAGCTATTTGAAATCTTGCTTTGATTGATTACAGGAAAGGAACAATATAGAAGGAAAATACCTGGATTTGAATATAACTTACTTCAGTGTAGCCCTTGAGACTCAGTTTCCCCATCTATGAAACTGAGAGAAAGTCTACCTCAGAGAACTATCATAAGAATTAAGTGAGAATGTGCTAACCATAAAAATTACATTAACCTTTATTATTATTTCCCCTGTCACACACCTTCGATGGTCAAACCTCAGCAGAACTATTAACATTCTTCTAAAACCACATGGCCTGGCCCTGTTTCCCCCATATATCATCATTTCAGCTATCTATTGTTTCACTAAAAATGACTCCAAAACTTAGTGGCTTAAACAGCAACTCCTTTTTTTGCTCACAATTCAGTGGTTAATATTTTAAACTAGGCTCAGCGAGGTGGTTTTCCTTCTTCATACAGCATAGCTGAGATCATGGTCTGAGCATTCAGTTGGTGAGTGCATCACTCTGTACCTGTGCCTTTCCAAGCCCCTAATATGTTCTACTACAATTGCCCATCTACATATCTGTCTCCCCCAGTAGACGTCTTCCTCCAAAAGAGAGACCATGGTGTGCTCACCATTAAATCCCCAGCCCCTGGCACAGTGTCCAGCACAGGGCAGTTGTGCAATGTTGGATGGATTAATTAATCAACTCTCAGTAGCATAATTCCATTAGACCTTGACTACAGCCTCAGGAAGGAGGTGAAGAGGCTGACACAGAGGAACTACGTGACTCACTCCTCCTAACTTGTGACCCATTGGTCTTCTCTCTAGACTGCACTTCAGTTATTAGTAGTACGGAGAGCCATCTCCTTTTCAATACTCACGGTGTCTTCTGTGCCATTAAAGCAGAAAGCTCAGGACTTTCAGAACCAGAGAGTTGGAGTAGAAAGGGCCCAAGAGACTGTTTGTCATAGTCCTACTCCAGCCTTTTCCACAAAGGAAACCAATCCAAGGAGCAGTGACTTGGGGGGCAAATCCTGGTCTAGAATGCAGGCCTACCAGCGGCCCCTTCATTTCCTTTCCTTCGGTAGAAAGGTAGAACAGTGCGATACCGGATCGATAAGTGCACCTTTTTGCCAAATTTGAGTCTTCATCCCAGGCCTATTAATGGTATGCAAACAAGTGAATTTGAAAAAGAACATAATTTTCCATTCATCTTTCCGTTCTAGTTCTACATGCCACAAATGGAAACCATTTGGAGGGGGCTCGAGGGGTGAGAAGAGATCTACGACGTGCCGCTCTGCATCACCGCTCAGCAGGGCTGTCAGTAATATCTTACTTAACATACTGTCACAGAAATTTCCTTCAGTGTCACCTCGGTCGCTACTGTAACACTCCATAAGAAATAATGCCATCTGTTAAAACACACGAGGCAGGGAAACGCAGCTGCTGTCATCACACAAAGATGGAATTAACCAACACCAAGCAATTACTTTCCTTTTAAATTTCACAATTAGAATTTTAGTCTTGCTTCATTTGTACCACAAAAGTCACCACAACACTGTGCCTGTTGAAGTAACAACACCGCTCTCTTCATGAAAACATGGAGGAGGAGGAGTTTAGCTGGCAATAATGGTAATTGTTAACTCTGTTGCCTCTTTTATAAATATTTTTTAAATCCCATTGGGCAGTGTTAATTATAGGTAGCAGTACTAAGAATAATGGATTTGCATCTAGCATTCACATTTAGGCTTTCTTAGTACCCGAAGAAAAAAAAAAATCACCAAGTGAGGTTTATTGCTGATGGAATGATTGTTATGTTATATATCCAAGATCTTTTTTCTCTCCTTGGTAGTAGAAGATTATACTGGAGAAGGGACCCAGCTTATAGGAGACAGGTTTCTAATTTGAACAGAGATGAAATTCTGCCTCTCAGCTTTTATTCCATTCATTGGAAGGGAGCAGATTGCTGGCTAAATAACAGAAGGGTGGACCTATTCAGAGCTTAACTGCTGAGCTAACTCTTCAAAAAGCTGTAAGAGATCAACAATTGCCTTGGCCAAACTCCATTATGAGGGTGTCAGCAAGCTGGTGTTTCTCTTTTTGATGCATCTTTTTGCATGGGAATTATATACTATATTTTCTGGGGGCAGAGCAGTAGGCAAAACCTGCCTTAACTAGTTTTTTGATGGGCAGAGTTCTCTTACAGGGTAGAGCAAAATCAGGGAATGTCACAAAGGGTTAACTTTTCCGCTTTTCTCCAACTTCTGACCTGTTGATGAATCACCCAATGAGATACCAGCGACTCCAGGAGTGTGAAGTTATCAAAGTATTTGTTACTTGGTCCTCAAGAGGAAGCCTCTCATGTCCACCCTTCTCATGGTACCTTTACTAATTCTTTGAGTACAGCTTCTATCTCTTTGTTTTTAATGACCTTCCATACTTGTCTAGTTCACAAACAGAACAATGCATGCATATTCATAGGCAGAATGGCTCTCAACCCTGAAAAAAACACCTCATTCCTCTTTAGATTAAGTTCATTCTCAACTCTGTGGTCAAGACATATGTCTTTATAGCAAAGCTACTTATGAGATAGCATACACTTGGCATTTTATCACAAAATATCTTTAAAATTAGTTATTTTCAAATTCATATAGAGCTTGGCTTCCCAAAGACTGTAGATTCCTTTAGGGCTGAGATCATGCCCCGTCAGATAGAACACAGTGCCATCGGTAAGAAAGGCTCAATGTTTAGGGACTAGCAGCTTCAGACATTAAAACCCAGGTTTTGTCCATTTTGAAATTATTTATGTTAGCTTTAGATATCTCGGTTGGGGCAGGGAGGGGGAGGGTGCCTAACAAAATTATTCTCACAAACAAAATGTGGCTAAATTCATTACTCATACACATGGATTTGCCTGGTTCTATTGACCAAAATCTTGACAAATACAATGATGTCTGATGTATTATTATGTGGTGAAAACTCAATTTTATCACAGACTGCAAGACTCTTCAGGTCCTTGAATACAAAGGACCCTATTTAGAAAGAAATTGCAATCTGTAAATATAATTCACAATCAAGGCTCTCAAAGTCACAAAATAGCAATGACTACATCTCTGATTACTAATTGAATCAGACACTACCAGCACTCCACTGAAGACCAACCAGACATAGGAAGCTTCTGGACCATGCTAGTCTGTATTTTGCACCACAGGCACATGCCCAGACAGCCTTCAGTTCTAAAAGACAGTTTCTGTTTATAGCATCATTTATAAAAAAAAAAAAAAAAAAAAAAAAAAAGGAAAGATGATGTGCTGGGCATCATACTAATCTTTTTAGCTGTAGTAATATGTGTCGTTTAGGACTAATAGCACGCATTAATAATGATCTAATTTGTGTCTCTCTTGGCCAGTACCACATCCAAAACCAGACTTTTGGTCACCATGTTGAGCTTCTGTATTATATGACCCCTTCTCTTTCGAGCCAAACTTTAAAGAATATACAGCAATGATGAAAGTGCCTAGTTAAGAAGCTAAAAAGATTATTTTCCCCATGCAATGTATAAGAAGAAATCTTAGGGGTCTCAGAGAGGAAAATATACACACAATCTGTTCAAACCACCCAATTTCTCATTTAATCCCCCACTTGCACATCTCATACTAGCTCTTCAATTTTTAAAAACCCCTTGCCTTTCCTATCCTCCTACTGTTGTTCTCTTTTGGGTCCCATAGACTCACTATATATCCACACCCAGACTCAAGTTCTCACAGACATTTAGCATAAGCATTTCACATAACATATGAACATTGCTCAAAGTAGCACATGTGGGAAAAACATAGACAAACCGACAAACCTTTTTCCCCTTGACCCAAAGCAATAATGGGGGGGGGGATCTCTAAGTGTAAATGAAATAAAACCTTTCCAACTTTAGGATTTATAATTTTTCAGCTATCTCTGCCTTTTTTTCCCCCATTAAAACAATTTCTCTAAAAATGGACACCTTTATGTAAGCCAAAAAGTAGAAAAGAGTAAGTTTAAAGAGAGATGGGAGAGAGTCGGACTTTAGTTTTAATTCTGCCTCCGCACCCCGGTGTGAGAAGAGGTGGTAAATAAGAAACAACTTCGACTAGCTGAAGACATTAGTGTTAGCTGGGGTCTCCCCTACTCCTATACACAAGCACATACCAGATGGTTCCATGGCAGTCAGGAGGCTTGAAATGAAGCAATCATTTAGTCTGCAGCTGGAATACACAGTATTGCCCAGTTAAAAAAAATTTAAAAACAACGCTCATTTATTCAGATGGATAAAAGGATTTAATCTCATAAGACATGCAGTTTTACTTTCTTCAAGTTTCTAAAAAATCTCAAACCTAGTGAACAACACTCCCAACCCCAGCCCAGCCAAACCACTTTCAAAACCGAATTTAGATAGATTCTATTTGAATATGTGTCTGATAATTTCCTTAGGCTCCATCACATTTATATGGGCTCTTAAGTTAGATTTGACAATCAACATGTCACCATGTTTTTGTGTTTGTCCCACATTGTCATATTTACAGTCAAGCAGCTAGTTTATCAGAGTCCATGTGAAGGTTTTCAAAAATTCCAATCTACAATCAATTGCTCTAGTAGCTTCTCGATGTTTAAGCAATCCCTCTAACTTTAGATCAGTGTGGCTTCTCCTAAATATTTATTGGGCTTTATCCAGTGCACATATAATCATAGCCATATTTATGTAATTTTTTTCATCAAATTGTTCAGGCACTGAAAGCTCATTACCCACACAGGCCCATTCATTTCCCCTCAGATTCCTGAAAAGACACAAAGCAAGGCAATAACTTAATTTATACATGATTCTGCCCAACTAATTTTCCTATTTGTATAACATAAAGGAAGCCTCGTAACTTAGGTAAACAAACACAATCTTCACCCTAAAAATAGAGTATAAAAGTGGAGTGTGGGTGGTGGAGAGGATCCAAGTCTTCTGGTCCCACCAATATGTTATTTATTTAACAGCATGCAAATTAGTTAACAAGAATACATGCCGGGTTCCTGGGGTAAATAATTTCCATTCCTGTCACTGCCTAGAAACCATTCTTAAGTGTCTCCTAAATATTCATGCTACGGAAATAGGCCACAACATGAATTAAGGGGAACATCTCTCACCAAAGATTCTCTCCTAAGAAGGGTAAAAAGAGAGTAGAGAGAGAAAGAGAAAAACAGTGAGAAGAAAGAAAAGGGAAATTTTTCCCATTTTTCTTTTCTTTCTTTCTTTTTTTTTTTTAAGTTTTCTACTTGGGCGTCTTGGAATTAACGTCTCATGGTCAGTTTGTGAGCATCAGAGTATCACACTCATGGAAAGCACAAAGCTTCTGGAAATGTTAAAAAGCAGACTCCTGAGGAAAAGCATGTAATTAGCGTTGCATGTTCCTCAGCCAACTTACTATTCTAAAAACAAAAATCCTACTCCCAATTTAAATGATCACCATGTTTGTGCCCCATTGTGCAAATCAACAAGAGAAGTTTCACAAAATATCCCATTAAAATACATAATTTGTGTCATAACATGCACTGAAAATACATTGCAAATCAAGCAATACCTTGGCCAAATAAGAGATGCCAAAATGTCAGATTGTTCCTGTGTAGTATTACACGAGTCCATTACAGTTTAAGCAAATAAAAGTGCTTTTCTCCTCACACTCTGCTGTGGACTGAATTGTGTCTCCCTAAAATTATGTTGAAGCCCTAATCCCCAGTGTGACTGGATTTGGAAATACGGCCTTTAAGGAGATAATTAATCCAATAGGACTGGTGTCCTGATAAGAGAAAGAGATCAGAGATCTCTCTGTGCTCCCTCAGAGAAGGCGCCATGTGAGGACAGTGTGAGAAGGTAGCCATCCACAAGCCAGGAAGACAGGCATCACCAGAAACCAGTCCTGATGGCATCTTTTAATTTTTTTTTTTTGATGTACAGGAAGCTGTACATAATAAATGTATGCAAACTTGCTGAGTTGGGGGATAAGTATACACCCATGAAACTATCTCCACGATCTATGCCATAAACCCATCCATTGCCTTCAAAAGTTTCCTCCCACCCTCTTGTCTAGGGTGTGTGAGAACATTTAACATAAGAACTACCTTCTTAGCAACTACTTAAGTATACAACTCAATAATGTTAACTCTAAGTATTATGGCACTCAGTAGACCTCTAGGGCTTATTTATCTTATTTAACTGAAACTTTGTGTGCTTTAACTAATACCACCCCATTTCCCCTTTCCCCCATAGCCCCTGACAACCACCATTCTACTCTCTACTTTTGTGAAGTTGATTATTTTAGATTCATCATCTAAGTAGTATCATGTAGTATTTGTCCTCCTGCATCTGGCATATTTCACTTAGTATAATGCCCTTAAGATTTATGCAAGTTGTCATGGCAGGATTTCTTTCTTTCTCATGGCTGGGTAATATTCCATTGTATATACACACCACATCTTCACCCATTTATCCATTAATGGACACTTACGTTGTGTCCATTCTTGTCTATTGTGAATAATGTTGCAAGGAACATGGGAATGCAGATCTCTCTCCGAGATCTTCATTTCAATTTCTTTTAATATATACCCAGAAGCTTAAGTTGCTGAACCATATGGTAGTTCTAGTTTTAATTTTTTTGAGGAACCTCCATACTATTTTTCATTGTGGTTGCAACAATTAACATTCCCACCAACACTGTATAGAGATTCCCACTTCTCCACATCCTCACCAACATTTATCATCTTTTGACACTTTTTTGATAAAAGCCGTCCTGACAGGTGTGAGGTGATATTTCACTGTGGGTCTGATTTGCATTTCCCTGATAATTAGTGATGTCAAACATTTTTTCATATAGATATGAAATACCTGTTAGTTTTTTGTGTGTCTTCTCTGAGAAATGTCTATTCAGTTCCTTTGCTTATTTTTCAATTGGGTTATTTGGTTTTTGTTGTTTTTTGTCTTGTTTTGCTATAACATTATACAGTTCCTTATATATTTTGGATATTAACCCATTATCAGATATATGGTTTGGAGATATTTTCTCCCACTCCCTAAATTGCCTTTTCATTTTGTTGGTTTCCCTTGCTCTGTAGAAGTTTTGTTTGATGTAGTCCCACTTGTCTATTTTTTCTTTTGTTACCTATGTTTTTGGTGTCATACCCAAGAAATCATTGCCAAGGCCAATTCTGACAGCATCCTGAGCTCGGACTTTGAGCCTCCGGATTGTGAGAAAAAAAATTCTGCTATGCAAGCCACCCAATCTGTGGTATTTTGTTATGGTGTCCCAAGCAGACTAATATGTTCTTGTTCCATTAGAATCGCAATTTGTAAAATTAGCAAAGCAAGTTTCTTAAATTGAAGCCACCCACCTTTATCAGATTTAAAAAAGGAACAGGGAAACTGGCTGCTAAAGTGAAAGGTCTATATGGGCACAGACTTTATTAATACAAAAATAAAAATTTATCAAGTGCTTTGAATATGTCATTCACTGTTCTCAGCATTAATGATATAATAATGAACAGAATAGAGAAATTACCAACTCTCAAAAAGATTGCATTCCGGTGAGAGAGACAGATAGTAAGTATATAAACAAAGAAATTAATAAAATAATTTTGATTAATGGTGCCATAAGAAAAAAAAACAATACCATGTGAGAGGGAAATCAAAGGGGGAGGGAACAGCATTTCTAGAAAGGTGGCATCTAAGCTAAGACTGGAAAGGAAGTGATGAAGCCAGACATAAAGATGAGAGGAAAGGTCATTCTGGGTAGAAGGAAAATCAAGGGCAAAGACTCGGAGGGAGGCACAGGCTTGATTTGCCTGAGGACTGGAAAGAGCATGAATGTCCCTGGGGAATAGTGTACAAGAGAGTGTGTAGGGCCACCATCATGTAAGGCCAAAGGAATTCACAGCACAGTACAAAGCAATGGAAGCTACTGGAAGGTGAAAGAAATGGGGGGACTTATATGATCTGTTTTGTATTCTTGAAGATCACCTTAGCTAGTAGATGATGAATGATAAGGAAGGCAACAGGTGATACTGGAAGACCAGTAGAGCGGCAGTTGTAACAGCTGAGGTGAATGGCGACGGTGACTTAGGTTAGAGCAGACGGGTCTGGCAGTTGATTTGATATGACATGCCCAGTTTGCATATCTTGGAGGTACAGTCAACAAGCTTTCTGATGGCTAGAGGGGTAAGGAAGAAAAGGAATCAAGAATGACTTTTTAGGTCCTAGGTTTAAGAGACTAAGAGACTAGTGGTGGATGTATAGGTCTTACTCAATTCTGTATCTCCATAGTACTATGCCTCGCTAAGAAAAAGCACTCAGTTAATACTTGTGAAGGGAAGAGAGAAGAGGGAAGGGGAGTGGAAGAGAAGGGAGAAGAGGAGGTGGGGGTGGGTAGGAGAACTCCCCTGACTATACCCTACACCCTCAGCCACAAGAAAATCACTGCCTTTTGCAAATACCCAACTATTTAAATAGACCAATGCCTGAGTTTTTAATATATACTCCATATACATTCAGTATACATCCATAAAAAATCAATATAATAAGTATTGTGCCTAATAATAATTGTAAAGCATTGCAAAATTCCAAAAAGCTGTCTAAATAAAAGATTTAAGTTCTCTTCCAACTGATTTGGAAATATGTATTATTTCCTTCTATACAAAACATATATCCATGCTACAGGACTCTTTCCAGAGTCAAGTTTGTTCCCAAAAATCCATACTCTGACCATGTCTTAGAATAGATAGCTTAATGTATTACTAAATTTGGAGACAGGTTATTTTGAAGACTCAGTCTTTAAATATGTCACTTCAGAACTCAGGTAATAGCCAGAAGGTTTTACTTTAAACTAAACTTTTTTCTTAAACTTATAATTTGGATAACTGCATTCCTTATTTCCTTATGAAAAATCATTGGAATAACCATTAGCTCAAAGTCTTATCTTTTTCTTTTAATTATGCATAAAAACGTACCCATGAAAATTTGCAGGAGCTGCCATGGCCAAAAGATGGTACTTTCAAAAGAAATTTAAATGAACATCAGGATTTAAAAGATACATTTCCATGTCTATATTTTAAATTGCCAAAATGAGTAATAGTTTCCTACTGAAAGTGATAAAGGGGATTAAACAACACATAGGGTGAAACTGGAAAGTCAAAAAAGTCAGTCTTGAACATTAACAGGCAAAACATTGTCTGGAAGGCACCGGGGAGGAGGAGGAGGAGCTGAGGTAGCCACACTGCAGGGAGCAGTTTTAATCCCCTGGGCAGCAAAAGGGTATTACAGCCTGGGCTGCATTACATGTGACTGTGCTGAATCATGCTAGTCAAAGATAAAAGGACTTATCTCATACAGAAGTTCATGAAAGTGTGCCATGTCTAGTAATAGATATTTAATTTCTTGGTTCCTTGGTGGCTAATTTATTTTTTAATTTTGCCAAGCCCCAAGAAGGCACTTAAATGTTAGTACCTAATTCAGCGTGATTATGGAGGAGTAAAATTTGGAAGAGTCACTCAGAGAGAAATGATCAAGATGTCCCAGGTCCACAAGGATGCGGTGCCTGGACACCTTATGTCTGCCAACCCATCTATCGCCATCTCCACCGACCAGAGAACAATTTCAGCCTGGGGAAACAAAGGAATGTGTACATTGCTCGGGAGACCTCTGGAAAAAAATACACTATCTTGTTTTCCACCGTCACCATTTTCTTCATAAAGTGATCTTTCAAAAATCAAACCATTTAAACATTCAGATAATCAGGGGAGTTATGCTATAACCTCAGACATATGGTTGAATTCCAAGTGCTCATCAGAGGCACCTCTCCTTCACTTCCTATTTCTTCAGACTCTAAAACCAGGATAGAATATGAGAAGTTTCCATGGCAAGCTCCAATATGACACAGGACAAATTCACACTGAGCCCTGGGGCTCCTATCCTCCCACATCCCCTTTAACCGCAGACAGAACTGGCAGCTCTGAGAGAAAGTTCATGTTCTGTCCTCCTCTGAACAACTGAGAGAAGTTCTCTTTCCAGAAGTCCTACTAAGAAAATGCAAGATAAATCCAGCCCAGCAAGAACACTGCACAGACAGTCTATAAATTCAGCCCCACAAAACAGCCTTGAAAGCCTTCTCAACTGTGCATGTACGCGTGCATACAAACATACAGTCAATGTCTTGGGTATCTGTATATATTTACTATCTTCACTAAGCCTCTACTTCTTACCAACACTGCCAAAGTACCTATGTTACCTTATTGGCAATTGATTTTATGACTGATTCTATACAAGTTTACTTTCTGAACTTCTCTGGATGGAATGAAGCAGGCGTTTCATGAAACACTAATATAGTAGGTACCTAGAACTATACTAAAAAAGTGCAGAAGAAATACACTGTGTATAATTACTTTCCTTCAGACCATGAAGGCAGAGTTCATCTTAAATTGATTGGTATAAGCCCATTTTAAGTACCCATCTTCTTAACTGGCATAAGAAGAAACCTTAGAAAAATCCGTGACTTTGGCAAATGCATATTTTGGTTACAGTTATTGATGACCAGGAGGGTAGAATGTCTATTGAGATTGGTGGCTATATTTAGTCCCCCAAAGTACAGGAGATCAGACAGCAAAAAAATCACAGCAAAGAATCCTAAGGCATATGACTTTCTTTTGTAGCATAACACAATTAACCCGTCTCACACAATAACACTGGCTGTCATGCTGGGGAGAGGAACACCATTGTTGCTTGCCTTTAGAAAAATACATGAAAAATATAAGGCTTATAAAACAGCAGTCTGGAAATTTGAGTCTGATTATTATAAGAAATATTTCATATTTTTAATTCAGCAACAAAAGCAACATGGGTGGCTATTAGAGTTTCAGCCTGCAAGAATGCAAAAAGGAAAGAGAATTAATAGAAGGAGGTTGTAAGAAAAGCAATTTTAATCAAGTGACAAAGAAGGAGAGAGGATTGAGAAGGGGCCGCTTCCTCTCAACCTTGCCTTCTATCACTTTCCAGAGACAGAGGAAGTCAATTATGTACCCAGCATCACCTAACACAATTCTATTCTCTGGCTGACCTTCCCTGAACACACTTCCCTGCAGGATGTCTTGACAAGTTGCCCTGAACATCAGCAGAGAAAACTTTCACTACCTGTAGATCTACAGAAGCTCACTAAAAACACACCAAGTGTGGCATGGGGCTGTAAATTACTTTAAAAGTCTCAGATTTTTCTCTTCTCTCTCAAATTGTACGGATTAATTATTAAGCTTTGCCACAGAAAAGTGGATCATAATATGTTACCATACCACAGCTTTATCAAGCTGCCAGTCATTATTCACCACAAAGAAAGCAAGTTTTATGACCACACTAAACCAAGTGTTATCTTGGAAGGAAGGAAGGAAGGAAGGAAGGAAGGAAGGAAGGAAGGAAGGAAGGAAGGAAGGAAGGAAGGAGAGAAGGAGGGAGTGGTTGTAAGAGGGAAACAGGAAGGGGGAAAAAGATAAAAACTATTTACTGGGTAAATAAAATTTTAACAACAAATTAATAAACCAACATTTACTACACTAATTAGTAACTCCTAGAAGGATACAAATGTGTTTATATCAATTAAAGACTATCTGATATGACAAGAAAATACCCATGTATCTAAAATCAAAAGCACTTCTTTCTTCTTTCTCTTCCTCCCTTACTGTAGTCAGCACATCATGAGAACATGGAGGAAGGCGGAATAATTCATTATTTTGTCTCCCACTGCTTTGTAACTTCAACATTTTTTGAATAAATACAAAGTCATAAATTAGCTTGTAGCAAAACAGAATTAATTGAATGTCTTAAGTAGGATCATCAAACCAAGGTTTGAGTCGATTTATCTAAGATTTCACTAATGTAGTTTCAGCTCATTAGGGCAAGAACTAATGCTAGGGATGGGGCATTATTAGATATAGAAAGGGAAAATATAAGATCAGGAAAACCTGACTCTGCTTTTGCAAGAGAACTTCTCCAAGGTTATCTGATGTATGCAACAGAGCATAAAGGACACCCCTTCAAACAATACTCTCTGATTGAAAAATAAAGATGTTTTCAGAGAACCTGAACATATTTACACACACGCTGACACTAAGAAGGCTCTGCCCTTCATTCTTTTGCCAGAAAACATCTTAGAAACACATGGAAGAGCAATTTGTGTGTGTGTGTGTGTGTGTGCGCGCACGCGTGCGTGCACGCGCACATGCATGTGTGTAACAGAAGTAGGCACACGCACATATAACAAAATATATTTATGGAAAAGCAAAATATATTCTATATATGTGCGTTATACATAAATATAGAGACATTATTCTGATTGTTTCCTTGGAAAATAAATTTTTCAGGCATCTAAATGAAACAAGAATAATTCTACACAGTAAGAAACAGTAAAGTTGTGGGGGAAGGAAATTTTCCCACCATTTCCAGTAACGGGGTCAATAATAATCTGTGATTCTTCCAGTAAAAAGGCTTCCCCGCAGGGGAACTTATGAAAGTCACTGAGCGTCCTGCCTGACCTGGGTCAGCCAGAGCTGCACAGACGCCCAGTTCTGTTCTATTCCTACATTTCATTAAGGCGAGTTTCTTTCCTCATGGATAAGACAACAAGATCTTGGAACTCCTAGTACTACTTTTTGTGATAGTGACAATAAATTAAGAAAAACAATGTTAGACTAAGGTGTAAGTAATATTAGGTGGGCCCCAAAACACAAGGTTTATGGGTAGATATTTCATTTAGTTAATTCAAACATTAAAGAATCCGTATAAATGGAGCAAAATATCATTAAGACTGCATAGCTGGGATAAAATAACCAGAAATAGTTAAAAGTCTGGTTTGGTAGACAAATAAAGTCACTTACTAGATTGGACCATGGTCTACCTCTCAGCTTCAATGTCCTCGTCCGTAAAATCCAGATCCCTAATATAGGTTTGCTCTAAGGATTAAGATAGAGGATGTATTCAGAGCACTTAGCATGACACTTAGCACATAATGAGCACTTGATACATGTCAGCTACATTATTTTTATTATTCACTAGACAAAGTCTCATCTTTCGTTTCACTTAGCTTATCAGTATACCCTAAGGTGTACTGATCATAGAGTAGATGTCTTCAAAGTTACCCGGAGTATTTAACAACAACAAAAATATCTAGCCTTTATCATGCTTTAAAAAATTTAACTGGTTTTCTAAATCAGGTTTAAAAACTGAACAAGATAGATTTTCATTTCTCAGCCAGTGCTGAAAAACCAATGGTTAAAGCAGCTTCATCCACCAGAAAGACCTGTGACACGTCGAACTTCACGATACATACACTGTGCACAGCCTCAGATATTTATAAGGTTAAGCATGTTGAATTTTGCAATGCCAAAAATTGAAATATATGTGTACATACATATATATGTATATATGCATAAATTCCTTTCACTTGAGCGGCATTATGTAATCCCTAAGCACGGAATGTTATATACAACTACACTTTGTGTCTTACGCTTACCACTGTGTTTTCATATTTCCAGTTGAGTTGAAATTATAATCAGTGTGAGTTTCTAAAGTTTATACTCTTGTAATGGAGACAGTGTTGCTCTTTGCCAGAATTAGAGATGGCCCTGCCCAAATGGGGGAAACAAAAGATTGTTTACTTGGGGGTGAATTTATCTTTATGGCCAGCAAAATATTTCTCCGGTGCCTCCAATGCTCCTCTCTGGTACGATGAGAAAGAAACTTTGGTTAGTTGCTTCCACTCACATCTGAGCAGAGCTGCAATAACAGCAAATGATCCTTGGAAATCACAATCACATTAGGCTGCTGTTCAAATAGCTTTTAGGGTTGTGATAATGGGAGGCATTCCTAATAACTGGTGACACTGCAAGACCCTGCCCAGAAGGCCTCCAAATGGCAGCGCACAATTTAAATTTTAATCTGGAAGCAGTGGAAATGATGAGATTCCAGATGGGGACCTTCTGGTCTGAGGGCCGGCGTTCAGCCTCCCCATTAGATGCCCCAAAGCTTCGTTGAGTTGATGACTGAATGCCCCTACTCTCTTCACTCGTTCTCACCCCGTGCCCATCTCCCACCTGATTCCCTGGATGGCAGGAGGTTGCATTGCTTTGCTTCTGTAGAGGCGATCTTAGAGCTGACGAAGCATTCCCAGGTCGCTGTGATCCAACCGGACACATCTGTGCTTGACATAAGTGGAATGGCGCTTCCATTGTTCTGACAAGGGATAACTTTCTGAACTTTTTTCCTTCCATGTGTGGGGTGGGCTTTGGGACGTACTTATCCACTTTAAGCTTGAAATGAAAGCTGGCAGATGTATGCCATGGGCAGGAGGAAAGCGTTTTATTTTTTCCTACAATAAGCAATAACCCTTAGTATAATAACTCAACACAAGTTAAATAGCGAAAGGGAACATTAGTGGGACCCTGTCGGCGTGGAAGGGAACAGCTGGCCATGTTAGTGATCATTGCACGTCATTACTTGGGAAGGCTACTCTCAATGCCACTACCAACTTGTATTTCCTGAGTGTTTAGGCAGTAACACACGACAGATGAGAAAGTATCATAACAGGACATTGGAGGCAGAGCTCTAGATTTTGACATTTGGCAGTGCCAGATTTGGTTTCCAATAAGCAGAAAGGGGGGGGATCTTACTAACAGAAATAAAGTAGGGAAGAAAATTATGAAGATTCCTCTAATTCCTCTCTCATAGCTCTTCCTAAATCATTTCTTAAATGGGAAACCTTTTTTTTATTCGCCATGTATATCAATGGCTCCCACGAATGGCGATGTGTCTCTCAGACTAGGAGTGTGAATCTAACAAAAAGATGAACATTAATACATGGTTGCCTGGAATACTCAGTGCAAACGCAACTGCTTCCACTGGGCTCCATTAGGAAACCTATTCCAGTACCCCGATACCCTCAGCAGCAGAATTAAAAAGTTGTTTTGATTTTTTTTTTTTTTTCAAAAAAACCACACACAGGAGCAAATTTCTGCAAGGTGGAAATGGGAATAAAAACCAGTGTTTTGGAATTTTTTCTTTGCAGATAGTCATCAAATGAGGTACAATATTTGCTAACAGAGGGTAATTTGAATTATCCACGGATAGTTCAAAAACACAAAGAGTTCATTACCCAGATATCTCTATTTAAAATAGATTTGCTTTTGTTCATCAGTGCAGTGCACATGGCTGGGAAATGGCAAAGTGCCAGAATGAAACTGCTCCTAATTTTCAGAGGAGGCCACCAGCTAATTACACAGACTGCAGGTGTGAAGAGAGAAGCTCAAAGTAATCAATAGCAGTAATTAATCTGCTAGACTGGAGCTAAAGAGCTAACAGCTGGACATCAGAAATGGACACATGCAACAAGATCAGCAATAATTACCTCTTTAAATATTGAATTTCCATAGCAACAATTAGGCTTATAAATAAAGGCTGGAAACCAAGGCTTCGAGGCATGACACTGCATGGCAAACACAACATTCCCCAAATCAACCCTTTTAATAAAACACCAACAATATGCTTGGGCTGGGTCGACCAGTTTTCCAGGGTTGGAAGAAGCTGAATGTATCCCCTCCAGCCTCAGCTTTCTTGGCAGCCTATTGGCTCTCTGAGTCACCAAGATGGCCCTAGAAGTTTGCTTTGGGCAAGAGAGCAATGTCTTTCCACATCACCTAGCACGGCAGAGCAACCAGCTGCAAGACACATTTCTCATCTGTGAAATATGTTTCTTTAAAAAAGAAAAAAAAAGTCACAAGACCTGCAAGCGAAATTCTTAACCAACGTGTTGGAAACATCCGTCTTTTAAAAAGCAATTGGGCTATATTTTGAGGGTTTTATTTTCAAGACTGATATGATCAACAAGAGACCCAGACATGAAGGCCTCTATGACATTCTTTTTTGCTTTATGGAAAGAATAAAGAAATCTTTTTGTTACCGGGTTTTGTACTATTTTTGAGCTGATGGGGAAGAGGAAGTTGTTACTGAAGGTAAACTAAGAGCCTGGCACTGTGCTACACACTTTATGTTCTTCATTCATTTGAGCCTAATATTGATTGTTTGACAAAGCAAAAGAAGCATAGGGAGGTTAAGGATTTGCTGGGGGTCCACAGCCAATAGATGGGAAATGGGAGGGATAATATGAACTCAGCCCTGGGAGTTAAGTTATTCCAGCAAAGCACTCAAACATCTTTGGGAAGGAAATCTGTTCTCTAAAACACTGAAAATTGTTATAGTTTGAAATGCAATTTAAATTATGCTGTTTATGTTCTATCATTGTCACCAAAAAAATAAAAAAGAAAAAGAAAATACTCAATAAATATTTAATTTTCTTTCACATTTACTCATTTTTATTCTAGTTCACAACTTCCATGGGCCTTATTCAAACCAATAAGTATTCTGCACAAAAATATGGACAATAATTGCCAATAATTTTCTAATCCAGAGTCAAATACAGTAGCTCTGGAATATGGAGTTAGCCAAGCACATTTCCTCTTAAGCATTATCAAGTAGAATGGTTTTTATTGAGATCCTATTCTCCAATTCCTGCGCAAAGCACTTTTCATGCATTATCTCATTTAATTCTCATAATATTATAAACTATATAATTATCATCCATTCACACTTGAGGAAAAGGAGGCTCAGAGAGGGTACGTAATATTTCCAGAGATACATCTATCAGTACCAGCTCCCCTCAGTTAGGACTCAGAATCAACCTACACTCTATTTCCACGGTATACCCCCTGATATGTTGTCACTTTCCTAAGCCATTAACTCCCAAAACACCAGTGGTGGCATCCTTCTGCACATCCTAAGTATGCTAAAGTCAGGGGTAGCGTGTTGCTAAGGCACATATGGTTAAGAGCTTAGACCTTGATGTTAAACTGGGTTTGAATTCCAGTGCTGACGTTTGGTAGCTCTGTAATCATGGTACTTCAACCTTCCTGTTAAATGGGCATAATAGAATCTGCAGAGAGTTAAGCAATTAGCACAGATGGGGCATAGGAGGAACTGCTTGCGGCTGAAACGTTACCATTGCTATTTTTCTAACCTCTGCTATCTTCTCCACCCACCCCTTATTCCAGTCCCTCCTTTTTATTCCCACCATTGCTAATCCAAGTCAATCCCTTACTCCTGCAATCGTGCCTTCTTCATCTCCTTGGCCCTGACATCTCTAGCACACTATCCATACGGACAAGGGAGTGCTGATTCTTGCTATAGTGTACATGTGTGAATGAATGAGGCACATCAGCACCTGTACTTAAGTACATGCATCTGTGTAGACCAAGACTCACGCTGATGGCCTCAACACCACCACAGACATGCCCACTGGCAAAATGAGTTCTAACTCAATAACCAGCTCTGGGAAGACTGCGAGTTGTATAATAGCATCCATTTCAGGATTTCTCAGTAAAACTGAAGTAAAACTTAGGAACATGGTAAGTCTAGGTGCGTAAAGTAATTTTGTGCAATACATGGGAAGATACGTAAATTCCGACTGCTCTCAAGCTACACTACTTTACGACTGCATATTCAGTGCGCGCACACACACACACACTCCCTCTTCCATCAATTTCTTCTGTCACTAATTGTTCTTTTACATTTTTCAAAGGGAATCCAAGGTTTGTAACCAACAGTGACAACAGGAAAAGGAACTACCTTCTCTCAGAGCAAAGAAATAAAAACCAAGAACTGACCAATTGAGTCAGTATTCATCTTTAAGGATTAATCTATGCCCTATGTAAAACAGGCATTATTTTTGAAGCTAATGAAAGCATGCTATTTTGTGACTTCTCTGTGATGCTTGGTAAGAAAACTAAGGGGACAAAGGACTGCGCCAAATAAGGGAACTAGTTTTGTAAACTTTCACTCTTGTTTCAGTCTTTAAAGTACAAAATTTTGTATGACTCAAGAAACTTTTATAGATAAAACACCCGTGATTGTGTCATGTTAAATATTCCAGTGTTGTATATAAAAATGGGTGATTTCTTTATAAAGACTCATGAATTTGGACAAATCCACTAGACAAATTTGTAACTGAATAGATACTTTGCTAAATAAAGCTTGCCCTTTAAACTATCCCTGGGAAAAGATAGGTATCCTCCTTCCAAACGCTGTTGATTTACTTATCACCAAACTCTTCACGTCTCCATGAATGACAGAGCACTTCCACTCCACTGCCCAACAAGAAAGAGTTGGAAAAGAGCACTTCTGGCCTCTCTGGCCTCACTTCCTCTTCCATATGCTAAGAGAAGCAATTTAACTGACACAAGGACCAAGGGAGAGAGAGAGCTATAGACCAAAAATGAAAGAAAAGACACGTGAAGGCAAGCAATGCATTTGGAGTATTTCCTCATGGGAAACCCTACTAGAGTCTAGTGACAGATGGCTTTTGGAGGACTGTATTAGTTCATAATAATACAACACGTAATTTGATCTGAATAGGACACTGGGAAACCCTGGTTTTCCATAGAAGTTGGCAAAGATTGTGTGTTACTGAATGCCAGAGATTTCCCATTCCTGAAAATAATCTCAAATCAAAGCAAAGTGAAAGTGCGTTTAGTTACCATATTAACACCAGAAGGAAATGAACTATGGCTGCTGATTCCACACCCTAGCGGTGCACTAGACCAAAGGTTGCTAAACTATAACCATGAGTCAAATCCGTGCCTCCTGCCATCTGTTCTTTGTTTTATTTTTTGTTTTTTGTTTTTCTGCTCCTTAACTGTGTTTAAATTTATCTTTTATTACAGTAAAATACACATAAAAATTCACCATTTAACCTTACTCGGTGTACTATTCTGCGGTATTATGAGCATTCACACTGTTGTGCAACCGCCACCACTACCATCCATCTCCAGAACATTTTCATCTTCCCAAACTGAGACTCTGTACCTGTTAAACAGTAACCCCCCATTGCTCCTCCCTGCAGCCCCCTAGTAACCATGGTTCTACTATCTGTCTCTCTGAATTTCACTACTCTGGGTAGCTCCTATAAGTGGAATCCTACAATGTCTGTCCTTTTGTGTCTGGCTCATTTTACTTCCATAATGTCCTCAAAGTTCATCCAAACTGTAGCATGTGTCAGAATTTCATTTCTTTTTAAAGCTGAATAATGTTTCATTTATATATATATCACATTTTGCTTTTCTATTTGTTGATGGACACTTGTGTTGCTTCCACATATTGGCTTTTGTGAATAATGCTACTATGAACACGGGTGTATGTATAAGTATCTGTCCGAGTCCGTGTTTTGGATTCTTTGGGGATATACACCTAGGATGGAATTTCTAGATCATATGGTAATACTATGTTTCATTTTTTGAGGAACCTGATTCCTGTTTTTGTAAATAAAATTTTATTGAAATACAGCCATGTTCATTTGTCTACATGTTGCCTATGGTTGATTTCCAGCTACAATGGCAAAGTTGAGTGACTTTCACAGAAAGCACATGGCCTACAAAATCTAAAATAGTATCTTGTCCTTTACAGAAAACTTGCCACCCCTTGTATTATATCCCCGTATGGCAGCACCTATAAAAATACAGATGCCTGGGCATTCTCAGACACACTGAATCAGAATCTCCAGGGGAGGGAACTACAAAGCTATGTTTTATATGTTCTTTCAAAATGATTCTGACACAGGTAGTATCTCAGTCAGCATTTGGGGACCCCCATACTAAAAGACCTCCAGACACTCACACAAATGTATCCAAAAGCCCTAAATGTCAGCAACTATAGTATTCCAATTAATCTCAGTACTTAAGGAACTCTTAATGCACACCCAACCCTTGAAAGCATGGACAGTGAGGATTTGGAAGAAGCGAAGCCTGATTGCAAAACTTGTGTCTGCAAGAAGGACAGTTTGGGAACTGAAGGGAGCCCCATTTTGGACGGATGTATTTTACCACCACACAGGAGGAGGTAATTTGAGCAGCCTCCCTCTTAGGGATCCGTGTAATCAAGGAGCAGAAATTCTCCATGCCAGTGGTCTGTCATATCGCCTTAACTCAGCATCTCTGCACCCCTGACCTATTGATGGCTCCTCTGCTTTTCAGTCTGCACTGTTTTGTTTTGCTGTGCATTTTCTGAGTCTGCTCATTGATTTCCCTCTCCTTCTATCTTTCTGGGGATCTCATGTCCCTCATCCCATCTTAACACTGGTGTGTGTTCATTTTTGAGACCACAGTGAAAAAGTCCTTTGTGCTCTTTTATTTCCTTTCAGATGTTCTTTAACCTTTGCAAGAGTCCACGGAAAATACCATTATAGCCTTGTGAGCTAAGTCACACTCGACCCAAATATCATAGTAATAACACACATAAAATCCCACTGAAACAAATATAATTTAATGATAACATCTCTGGAGTATAAAAGTAAATACGTTAGCCTAATCAAAGTCATTCTTATTTCAGGCAACATATATTATGAATTAATAGTACAGCCTAAGAATCTAGATTTTCCTTGAATATCATTAATAAACGAACTGGAGCTATAATTGATTAGGGCTAAGATCTTGGCAGCAGCATATAACCAAAACCAGTAACAGGTATAAGAAAAATGGGCTTTAATATGCATTTAGGCAAGTTGAAAATATTTAACATGTCCCCCAGTGGGCACAGAGGAGACAGAAGTTAACAAAGTCTAGTCCAGTGGTCCTCAGCCTTGTTGAGTTTGCTAAATAATTCGAATATTAGAAATGTTGGTGACACTAAAGGAACAGATCCATCCACTATACACTTGGTCATCCTTCATACTTTTGTAGGTGTTTGAGTAAAACCATAAGCTTCCCTGACCGTGATCACTTCTATCATCCTACGGGGAAATTCCTACATGCTCCCAGAAAACAAACCATCTTTCTTGATTTTGGCTTGGTGTTGTCCTCTACCTTCTACAGCCAGTTGCACCCACCCTGCACTGATTTATACTAACTCACTCAATCCCCACCCACCACACAGCACTAAACAGTGTGCATTCTCAATGGCAACCAAATATTTTACACCCTGATTAAACATTGTCGGCACAGTTGTGAAGGGTTTGAGTATTTTATGGAAAAGAAACAAAGCCAACGTTTAACCTTTTTTTTTCCTTCATGACTGAGGTCTGTTTCTTCAACTCCAATCATTATTCTAAATCCCTCAAATGCTTCTCTAGTACTGAACACTGTTTCCACCTGCCCTGAGTTCTTACACTTCTTAAAATCTTCTCACTCGCCCCCAGGTTAACTGCTATCTGTCTTTCATTCCAGACACAGTGATACTGTGGAATGTCCATGGGCTTGGAAATCAACAGACCTGCTTCCAAACCGAACTCCTCACTTAGCTGCATAATCCTGAGCAACATCTCAAGATGTTGTCTCCTTACTGATAAAACGTGGGTATTAACACTTCCTTTGAGAGATTTTTTTAAGATTTAAGAAATTAGAATTTAAGCTAAAAAATCAGGGTAATGCTTAAACATACCCTCAACAAAAAGCAGCGATTACCATTGTTCATACAGGTCTTGGTCAAATTACTGCTTTACTTTGTTCTCTAATCTCTCAATTCACACCTTGCTCCCTTCTGCAGTTGACCCTACTTCAAACCATTATCAACACTGCTACAAGTATGGCTTTTCTACGATATGATCCCGCTTTGTTTCACCTCCTGCCAAAAGTTATTCAATGGCTCACTAACACTTTACCCCAAGCAAATCTCCACTTATACTTCCCTGTGAGAGAGTGTATGAGCTTCCCGTTGCTGCTCTAACAAACTACCATCAGCCGAGCAGCTTGGGGAAAAAATTATTATTCCACAGTTCGAGAAGTTAGAAGTTTAAAAATCAAGGTGTTGGCATGGCTGCATTACTTCTGGCAGCTGCAGGGGAAAACCAGTTACTTTGCCTTTTCGTGCTTCAAAATATCACCTGCATTCCTTGGCTCCTGGTACTTCTTCCATCTTTTTTTTTTTTAAGATTGTATGTATTTATCTGATAGAGAGAGAGTACAAGCAGAGGGAGCAGCAGAGGGAGAGGGAGAAGCAGGCTCTCTGTTGAGCAGGTAGCATAATGCAGGGCTCAATCCCAGGACCCCGGGATCATGACGTGAGCTGAAGGCTTAACCAACTGTGCCACCCAAGCACCCTGGTCCTTTCTCCAGCCTCAAAGATAGCAGTGTGGCATTGTCACCTTGCTCTCTGGCTCTGCCCTCCCTTCTGTCTCCCTCCTCCACTTTATAAAGGATCCTTGTGATTATACTGGACCCATTTGTATAATCCAGAATAATCTCCTTTTCTTAAAGTCAGCCGATTAGTAAACCTAATTCCACTTGCAACTTTAATTTCCCCTTGCCATGTAACATATCCACAGATTCCAGGGATTGGGATGTAGGCATCTTTGAGGTTTAGGGGATGACATCAGCCTCCCTATATAAGGGCCAAGGTTTCGTTCCCCCTGTGTTTTCACACATGCTGTTTCCTATCTTGCTCTTCCCCCTGCTTTTCCATCTGAGTCAATCTCCTTTCATTTGAGACTCAAGTATCAACTCATTCAAAAAGTTTTTCTACACCTTAGCCCCACCTGGATTATATTCCTCTCCTCCATGCTTTTCTAACACTCTATACAATACTTTAATAATATTTCTATGATTGAGGCTATAATTACTGATTTATTTATATCAGACACCAGATAAAAAAAAAATGTATGGTCAGGGCCCAGGTCATTGTTTCTGAATATTAGCCCTTAGCAGGGTGTGAAAATTAAAATAAGTGCAGAGGAGATGTCTGATGAAAGAGTAAATACAGCTTTGGGAAGAAAAAAAAATGTTGTTGCCTTGTTCTTTGGTTTTGTTGGTTGGTTTGTGTGTTTTTGCTAGTTTCCTGATTTTTGCCTGAATTACATTTCAGTTCAAGTTATCAAATATGTGACTACAGGGGAAAGTGTCAGCATAAAATAGAAATTAAGGTCCCTGTAGTTCTCAACACTGGCTTCACCTTGGAAATCAACCTGAGGATGATTAAAAAATACTGAAGACTCCAACCCAGCTTTGGAGATTCTAATGTGATTCCCTAGTGTGACCTGGACATTGGGAGCTTTTCCAGCTCCTGGAAAATCCCAATGTACAGTCCAGGCTGAGAACAGTGGTTTAGACCTATTCCTCAAAGATTTCCTATGGGGGAAAAAAAAAGATTTCCTACAGCCATCTCAAGAGAAATATCCTGCATTTTAAGATTAATGATATTTGAATAATACACCAGTATTGCTTCTTGATCAGATATGCCATACTACTAACAAAGGGTGATATTCATTGTTTAACACTATTCGGAAAAAAAAAAAAAAGACAAACTCCATGAGTGTGAGCTCACACTCCCTTTTCTGATAAATTCTTTACATTCTCTTGAAGAAAAGGAAAGCCAAGTTTTATGTGTTTTTATTAAGTGGCTTTGTGCTATGAAGTAGAAATCATCTCAGCCTCTGAGGAACTAATTCTCCTTGTTGTTGCATGACTGGCTCATTAAACTTTAGTGCTTGGGCCCCAGCTTCCTACCCTGAGGGCTTAGCCTGGGAGAATACAGAGATTCATAGAAAAGAAAGGCAAGTTCCTGCCTGTGGAAGCTCTTTGAGACTGTACAAGGGCAACGCCTTATTCATGAGGCCTCCAGAGCCCAGACTTTTGCCAAATCATCTCTATTTTTTGCTAATCTGTCAGTTACCAAACTAAAAGCATCAATAATGATATCTGGGGACAAGTATTAAATAAAGCTCAAAATGGCTGAATATACAATATCTTGCTGAAGGGAAGTTGTCACATGCAATCAGTATAATACTCATCAGTGAACATTTAATAACACCTCCTTTCCCTCCCAACCCCAAATGTTAGTGTGGCAGACTACACACATAGGGGAAGAAAACATGTTTTTCAAACTTCACAACTGTTTTGTACACTTAAAGGTTTAGAGCAGATTTAAGAGCATAGTACTTTAGGTGTGCTTTATAATATTTGCTAAGGTACTATTACCACCACCTTTGCCTCTTATACTAAAAAGTAACTTGAAAATGCTGAAAAAAATTTAGGACACAAATGTATTTTTCTCATTATAAATAGCTATATAGCAAATTGCTTAAACTAGAATATCTACTTTCTTGTATAAATTAACTATTCCTGGGTAACAAATTACTGCAAACTTGGAGGCTTAAAATAATACATATTTATTATCTTGTAGTTTCTGTGGATTACGAGTCCAAGCACAATTTAACTGAGTCCTTTGCTCTGGGTTCCAGAAGGTTGTAATCAAGCTATTAGCTGGGGTTGTGGTATCATCTGGAAGCTGGACTGGGGAAGAACCCACTTCCAAATTCACTCAGGCTGTCGGTAGAATTCATCGTCTTGCAATAGGATCTAGGGCCCTGGCTTCATACTGGCTGTCAACTGAAAGCTGCCCTCCTGAAGTTCCTAGAAGCTTCCTCCAGCTTTTTGTTACATGGACCTCCCAATATGGCTGATTACTTCTTCAAATCCAGCTTGAGAGAGAGTCTCTAGAACAAGACTACTAGCAAGACCAGGAGTGACACCTATTACCTTTGTCCTATTCTATTGGTTATAAGCAAGTCATGGCTTGCACCCACTCTCAAGGGGAGTTGATTACACAAGGATGTGAACATGAGAAGGCAAAGATCATTAGGGGGTCATCCTAGAGTCTGTCTGCCACCCTTCTATGGTCACAAAATGACCTGTGGTAGTATGAAATGGAGATTAAGCTAACCCATTCCAACTATCCAAGACAATGATAATGAGTGGAGCTTCTTGGGCCATGAGACTGGGAAGATTTCCAAGACTTTTGTGGGAACTAAGGAGGTCTAACTAGAGAACAGAGTTAAGTTCTGTTTGTCCTTTGCTTAGAAAGATAAAGACATAAGTTAGGAAATAACTGGATATGCTTAAATAAACTATTCTTGCCCAGTCCCAATCTAAGCAGGATATTTGGGATTTTCTTTTTCTTTCTTTTTTTTTTAAGAGTTCAGTAAAAGCATTTGCACAGTATTTAAGATAGCTAATTAACTCAAAAGACCACCTGGTAGGATAAAGCCTTGACATAAGGTAGAGCTCTGATTTTAGCTATGCTGCCTTAAACAAGCCAGATATTCTGTGAACACAAATTGAATTCAAATGAATGAAGGCACTTCCTTAGCATCCTATGGGGGATGAGTGACTTGTCCACAGTCACACTGTTAGTAGCTTAGAGTTTTATCTCCAGGTGTCAAATGCTAGGAACAGTGCCTTTCTGTCATAGTCAGCTGTTTCCCTCCTCAATTCCTTACAGAGTTGTGTGTGTGTGTGTGTGTGTGTGTGTGTGTGTGTGTGTGTGTACGCACATGTGTGTATATCTCGTTTCATCTTAAAAGTCAACTTTCAGCACCATTTGACAGATGGGAAAACTGAACTGCATGGAGGCGAAGTAATTTTGCAAACACTACAAACCATGTATGCTAACGCCTAACTACGGATTCAGATTTGTCAGATTTAAGCACTGGTGTAAAGTAGTGTTCTCTCCATTACACCAACTTAACTTCCCATTTCTGATAAGGCCTCAGTGGGGACTCAGCATGCAAAAGGTACAACAAGCTACATGAAAACTGCCTCTCTAAACATTCATTAAAGCGGTCATACAAGCACTGTCATTTTTGAGCTGTCTACTGCCCATAGTGAAAGGGAACATTTGGCATATACCAGCCCATGGATCGGGTATCATAAACATGTAGTCACTTATCAGATACCAGCAACCACTTCACAGAGAAACTGATCTAATGCACTGCCCCAACACAAACAGAAGGGAAATTTCACTGGCCAGTGCATAGGCAGAAAGAAGAAATGAGAAGGATGTACATATTTTTCAACTATTTCATCGGCCAATTCTTTTAGGGACATTAAGTTATCATTCCTGTTATAGATTGAATGTGTGTGCCCCCAAATTCATATGTTAAAAACCTATCCAATGGGATAGTATTAAGTATTAGGGTCTTTGGGAAGTAATTAGGTTTAGATGAGTTCATGAGGGTGGAGCCCTCATGATGGGATTAGTGCCTCATAAGAAGAGACCAGTGGGCTCTGTTTCTCAAGGTGTGTGTGTGTGTGTGTGTGTATGTGTGTGTGTGTGTGTCCCTCTTGTGACGAAACAGCAAAAAGGCAATCATCTGCAAAGAAGAGAACACTTACCAGAATCTATCCATGCTGCCCACTGATCTTGGACTTCCCAGCCTCCAGGAACTGTGAGAAATGTTTATTATTTAAGCCTCTCAACCTATAGTATTTTGTGATAGCAGCTGAGCTAACAAAGACAATTCCTTTTCCCACATGACATTCCTGAGAAGTAGGTGGTTTTCCTTCCTTTACATGTGAGGAAAATGAAGACCAGAGAATGAAAGAAATGTTTCTAAATAATGAGCTACAGAGATGAATTCCAACCCAAGTCTAGGTGACACCAAGGCCTATGGACATTCTACCATGCCAGATTGTCTCCTCTCTGCTTTACTATTTGCAGTGTAACTACTGGCAAATCCCTTGCCTGCCATGAAACTCTAGTTAGATGATCCCTTAGCTCTCTTTCCTTGAATTGTAGGCTTTCATGATTCTGACTCATAGCTACTAGTTAAAAGGGTTATAGTGAGTGATGTCACCAAGATGGCAGAGTAGGAAACTCCAGTCTCCATCCCACCACAAAAGTCAACATTCAACCTCTATCCACAATCAAAAACATCTCTGGGAGAGCTCTGCAGTCCACTTAAGAAATTTCAGCAACATCTTGAAACAAACAAACAAACAAAAAAAAAAAAAAACCTTGAGAATAACAGCACAAAAAGGGGAGGAAGGCAGTTTAATTTTTTTTGCATCATTCCATTCCCCAAGCTGGCCTTGCTTAGTTTCAAGAGTGAAATCCCCAGCTAGAAAGAGTTGCCCTCACAAGGAAAGGAAGAGTGGGATCTTTTGGGGACAACTCAAGAAGATCTGCTTCCATTTCAACCGGCCCAGAGACTGCCAAAGCTGAGATGTATAGAAGTATCTAGGAAAAAGGAAGATAAGCAGGGGCTACAATAGCAGCCACACAGTGGGAGCAATCTCAACTCAGTGACCTGTTCTGCCAAAAAACCTAGCAGCTTTAGCCATGATAAAACAACAACCAGCACAGCTAGGCAGACCTACTGCAGATTTCACTGGCTTTCACCCCACAGGTATTTGCATTCACTGAAGCTAGCTCCCTGAGTCTCTCCCTATTCCTGTCCTCCCCCACTCTGTGCCACCACCTCAACAGCAGCCTGCCTGGGCCTCTGCAGTTGCTCAAGTGCAAGACACCAGCCTAGACACCCATGGCTGGCCCCTACTGCCATGCACACACTCCAGGTTAGCCCCTCCAGCTGTGCATTTGCACTCTTTGAGCCTGACGCCTATCAACAGTATCCACTGCCACAAACGAGCCCAGGGGGAGACTGTGCAGCCACAGGAGAGCACACTGATATCCAGGGCCCCCTCAGCCACTTGTAGAACCAGAATGTGCTTTGTCTTCTGCCACTGGCCTCACCACTGCATTCATCTGCAGCCATCAACTCCATCAGTGCACCTGTATGCCTCTGGCCTAAACCCCATCACTGGCCTCCACTTCTATGCACCTGAGATAAGACCCAGCAGCCACAGCATAACAGCCAGCCAGGGCCCATGCAGCCGCCAGTGCACCTACAATTGGCCCTGACCCTTCCTGCCTGCCTCAGCCCCCACCACTACATCTGTGTTTGCAATTGCCCCCTACCACTGCACAGAAGCCTGCTGCTGGCTGTCACAGCCAAGCACATGTACACCACCAGCTCCAGCCACTGCCACTGCTTGTTTTGGTTTCTAGCTACTGGACCTGGAGGCACTGTTGAGAACCCCAAGGGCCTTTGCAGACTCTATGGAACCCCTTGCAACATTCACCAAGGACCATGCAGTTGTCAGTGCTGTGGATCCCAACGACTTGAGCCAATGAGCTGCTATACCCCCTGGACCTACTGCTACCACAAGCCTCTGCATTTGGTGCCCTGCATCATTAGACTCAAGGTCAAGCACACTCTAGTGTGCTTCTACCATTACTAAAGTCAGTCCATAAAGTCTGGAAGAGGTGACTGCTTCTTCAAATGCACAGACTCCTATGCAAAGCTACAGGGATCATAAGGAATCACAGAAACAGAATTACACCAATGGAATACAGTAACCCTCCAGTAACTGGCGCCAGAGAAAAGGAGATATGGAATTGCCTGACAAAGAATTCAAAATTATTGTTCTAAAGATGCCCAGAGAACAAGAGGACACAGAAAAAATTTAACAATATTGGGGAAACAATACAAGAACAAAATGAGTTCAGCAAAGAGTTAGGAAGCATAAAAAAGAAACAAACATAAATATTAGAGCTGAAGAAAACAAGGACTAAACTGGAGAATTCAGTAGAGAGCTTCAACAACAGAACAGATTAAGCAGCAGGAAAAAAAATCAGTGAGCTTGAAGACATATCTTTGGAAATTATCCAGTTAGAGGAATGAAAAGAAAAAAATAAAGTCAGTGTGACTTGTGACATACCATTATACATCATTGAAGTCCCAGAAAGAAAAGAGAGGGGAAAGGGGGTAGAAAGCTTATTTAAAGAAACAATGGTTGAGAACTCCCCAAACCTGGGAAGAGATTTAGACATCCACATTCATGAAACTAATAAATCACCCCAAAATTTCCATCCAAAACAATCTTCTCCAAGACATGTTATAATTAAACTGTTTAAAATCAAAGATAGGGATGCCTGGGTGGCTCAGTCGGTTAAGCACCTGCCTTTGGTTCAGGTCATGATCCCAGGGTCCTGGGACCGAGTCCCACATTGAGCTCCCTGCTCAGCAGGGAGCCTGCTTATCCCTCTGCCTGCCACTCTCCCTGTTTGTGCTCTCTCTCTCTCTCTGACAAATAAAATCTTTAAAAATGAAATAAAAGACAAAGAGAGAATTTTAAAAGCAGCAAGAGAAAAAAATTTTCTTATAAAAGAAAACCCCCATAAGGCAATCAGCAGATTTCTCAGCAGAGATCTTTCAGGTCCGGAGAGAATGTAATGATACATTCAAAATGCTAAAAGAAAGATATTGCCAACCAAGAATATTTTATCCACCAAAGCTGTCATTCAGAAATAAAGGTGAAATAAAGACTTTCCCTAATAAACAAAAGCTGAGGGAGTTCATCACCACTACACCTGCCTTATAAGAATTGCTGAAACGAATCCTTCAAGCTGAAGCAAAAGGACACTAAGTAGTAACATGAAAACCTAAAAATAAACAATACATCAGTAAAGGAAAGTATATAGTCAGAATCAGAATACTGTAATACAGTGGGAAATCATAGTGTACCACTATAGAATCATCAATTCACAAATGAAGACAGCAAGAGAGAAAGAAAAGGAACTACAAAATAGCCTGAAAATAGTTGACAAGATGACAACAATAAGACCTTACCTATTGATAATTACTTTAAATATAAATGGATTAAAGGTACCAATAAAAAAAAAACAGAGCAGTTGAATGGATATGAAAACCAAGATGCAACTATATGCTGTCTATAAGAGACTCACTAAAGGTTCAAGGACACACATAGGTTCAAAGTGAAGAAACAGAAAAAGATATTTCATGCAAATGGAAATCAAAAAGAAATCAAGGGTAGCTATACTTATATCAGACAAAATAGACATTAAGGCAAAAACTGTAACAAGAAACAAAGACAATCATTATATAATGATATAGCGATTCAGCAAGAGACTATAATAATTATAAATACATATGTACCCAACATTGGAACACTAAAGTATTTCAAGCCAACACTAATGGATTTGAAGGGAGTAATACAAACAATAATAGTAGTGGACTTCAATACACCACTTTCAACAATGGATCAATCATCCAGACAGAAAAATCAATACAGAAATATTAGACATGAACTATACTTTAAACTAAATGAACCTGGGGGAAAAAGAGAGAGGGAAGCAAACCACAAGAGACTCTTAACTATAGAGAACAAACTGAGAGTTGCTGGAGCGTAGGTGGGCTTAACGGATAATGGGTATTAAGAGCACTTGTCGTGTTGAACACTGGGTGTTATATATAAGTGATGAAGCACTAAATTCTACTCCTGAAAGCAATATTACACTATGTGTCAACTAACTAGAATTTAAATACAAATTTGAAAGAAAAAAAAATAAACTACATGGACCTAACAAACCTATACAGAACCTACTATCCAATAGCAGAAGAATGCACCTTCTTCTCAAGGACACATGGAACATTCTCCAGAACGTTAAGTCACAAAACAAGTATCATCAAATTTTAAAAGACGTAAATTATATCAACTATCTTTTCGGACTAAAGATATGAAACTGAAAATCAATAGCAGGACAAAAAGATTCACAAATATATGGATAATTTGACCTGGAAAATTATGGAAACTGGAAAATTCACAAATATATGGATATTAAACAACATATGCCTGAATAACCAATGGACCAAAGATGAAACCAAAAGGGAAACCAAAAAATACCTTGAAACAAAAGTAGAAACATAATTACCAAAACTTATGAAATGCAGCAAAAGCAGTGCTTAGAGGGACATTTACAGCAACAAATGCCTACATCAAGAAAAAAGAAAGATCACAAGTAAACAACCTTACTTCACACCTCAAGGAAATAGAAAAATAAGAACTAAGCTGAAACTGAAAAGGACGGAAGGAGATAACAAAGACCAGCGTAGAAATAAATGAAATAGAGAACAGAAATACAATAGAAAAGATCAACAAACCTAAGATTGGTTTTTTAAAAAGATCGACAAAATTAACAAAACTTTAGCTACACTACCAAGAAAAAGAGACTCAAATAAAATTATAAATGAAAAAGAAGACATTGCTAATGATACTATAGAAATACAAAGAATCATAAAAGACTATGATCATATGCCAACAAATTGGACAACTCTGAAGAAATAAATTCCTAGAAACATAACCTACCAAGTCTAAATCATGAAGAAATAGAAAATCTGAACAGACCAATAACAAGTAAGGAAGGAAGTTAAATCAGTAATCAAAAAGCTCCAAAAAACAAAAGCCCAAGACTAGAAGTCTTCACAGATAAATTCTACCAAACATTTAAAGAAGAATTAATGCCAATTCTTCTCAAACTCTTCCAAAAAAAATTGACAAGAAGGGAACACTCCCAAACTGGTTTTACAAGGCCAGCATTACCCTGATACCAAAGCCAGATAAGGATGTTACAAGGAAAGGAAACTACATTCATCTCTGATGAATATACATGCAAAATTCTCAACAAAGTATTAGCAAACTAAATTCAACAGCATACATCATGATCATACATCATGATCCCAGGGGATTTATTCAACAGATGCAAGGATATTTCAAAATATGCAAATCGATAAATGTGATAATACTACATCAACAGGACAGAGACCAAAATCACATGATCATTTCAAAAGATGCAGAAAAGGCATTTCATAATAGTTCAATATCCTTTCATCATAAATACTCTCAACAAATTGGGCACAGAAGGAATGTACCTCAACAGAACAAAGGCTGTATATACCCAACCCACTGTTAACATCGTACTCAATCATGAAAAGTTTAAAGCTTTCCCTCTAATGTCAGGAATAAAACAAGGATGGCCACTTTCACTCCTATTCAACCTAGTACTGGAAGTCCTAGCCAGAGAAATCAGGTAAGAGATAAAAGGCATTCAAACCAGAAAGGAAGAATTAAAATGATCCCTGTTTGCTGATGACATCTTATATAGAGAAAATCTTAAAGATTCCACCAAATAATTACTATACCTAATAAATAAATCCAGTAAAGTTTCAGGATATAAAATAAACATACAAAAATCAGTGGATTCTATACACTAACAGTGCACTATCTGAAAAAAAAATTCCATTTACAATAGTATCAAAAACAATAAAATACTTAGCAATAAATTTAACCAAAGAAGTTTAAGATCTAAACACCAAAAACTGTAAGATATTACAAAAAGAAATCGAATAATAAAAACACATGGAAAGACATCCAGTATTTATGGGTCAGAAAAGTTAATATTGTTTAAATGTCCATACCACTCAAAGTTATCTATAGATTCAATGCAATCTCTACCAAAATTCCAATGCCACATTTCACAAAAATAGAGAAAACAATGCTAAAATTCATACAGAACTACAAAAGTCCCTGGATAGCCAAGCAATCTTAAGAATAAAACTGTAGGCATCACACTTCCTGATTTCAACCATACTCCAAAGCAATAGTAAAACAATATGGTACTGTCCTAAAAAGAGACTTATAGACCGATGGAACAGAATTGAATGTCCAGAAATAAACCCATGCATAATAATGTTGACAATATATGTTTGGTAAGCTAGGCAAGAATACTCAATGGGAAAAGGATAGTCTCTTCAATAAATAGTGCTGAGAAAACTGGACAGCTACATACAAAACATTTAAATTGGACCCCTATCTTATACCACTTATAAAAATTACCTCGAAGTGGATTAAGGACTTGAATGTAATACCTGAAGCCATAAAACTCCTAGAAAAAAACATAAGATAAATACTGTTTGACATTCGTGACAATGGTTTTTTTGTATAGGACATCAAAAACAGAAGCAACAACAACAAAAATCAACGACTAGCACGACATCACACCCAAAAGCTTTTCACAAAAGAAACAATCAACAGAATGAAAAAGCAATCTATGAAATGGCAGAAAATATATGCAAGCCATGTATCTGATAAGGAGTTAATATCCAAAATATAAGAAACTCCTACAACTCAATAGCAGAAAATAAACAATCTGATTTAAAAATGGGCAGAGAACCTGAATAGACATTGTTTCAAAGATGACATACAAAAGGCCAAGAAGTACATGAAAAGGTGCATCATGTCACTAATCCCTGGGGAAGTACAAATTAAAACCACAAGGAGATATACCTTATACCTGTTAGAAGGGCTATTATTAAAGAGAGAAGTGATCACAAATTCTGGCAAGGATGTAGAGAAATGGGAACCTTTGTACACTGTTGGTGGGAATGTAAATTGGTACAGGCACTAGGGAAAACAGTATGGAGGTTCCTCAAAAAATTAAAAATAGAACTACCATATGATCCAGCAATCAAAGAAGATAAAATCAATCTCTAAGAGATATCTGCACTTCCATGTTCACTGCAGCATTATTCACAATAGCTAAAACATGGAAACAACCTAAGAATGGATAAAGACACTGTGGTTATATATACAATGGATATTATGCAGTCATAAAAAAATTTACTATAACATGGATGGACTCTGAGGGCATTAAGTGATGTGAAATAACTACAAGAAAGCCAAATACTACATGATCTCAGTTACATGTGGAATCTAAAAACATTAAATTCAGGGGCACATGGGTGGCTCAGTCAGTTAAGCATCCTACTTTTGATCTCAGCTCAGATCTTGATCGCAGGGTCATGAGTTCAAGCGCCACATTGGGCTCCATGCTGGGCATAGAGTCTGACTGCCTACCTGCCCACATACATGCATATATACATACATACATACATAACTAAACTCATGGAAACAGAAAGTAGAATGGTGGTTGCCAGAGACTTAGGAATGGGGGAAATGGGGAATGTTGGTCAAGGATACAAACTTTCAGTTATAAGATGAGTAAGTTCTGGGGATCTAATGTACAGTATGGTGACTATAGTTAATAAAACTGTATTGTATACTTGAAAGTTGCTATGAGAGTAGAGCTTTAATATTCTCACCATAACAACAATAAAAAATTAAGTGAGATAAAGAATGTATTAACTGAGATTATGGTAAATATTTCACACTATATACATGTATCAAATCATCCCAGTGTACATCTTAAACTTACACAGCATTATATGTAAATTTTATTTCAATAAAGCTGGAAAAAATATAATAGAAGTATCATAATAGTTGAAGCAAGAATAAAGAAAATTTTTCCTTTCTTTTTTAAACTACAAAGTAATTTTTGAGAATATAAATGCCTATACTTTTCTCTCTAGGAATTCAAAGGAGCCCATACAATAGATATTAAATGTGATGTATTCCACAACTACTGTATAAGAAAATCTGGCTTTGAAAATCTGGCTTTGTATGCATTTGGACTTGGCTATTCTCAGTCACTTCCTCCTACCACATGCAGCGTATGCAAGATCTTGCAGAGGCCTACCAGGTGGGTTATAGAGAAAGAACACCTAAATTAGACTGTATATATGGCCCTTAACCTTGAGGCATTTATAATTTAATTCCAGAGTTGGGCATATTCTGAGTGAAAATATGTAAGTACACAAATATATCAAAAGAAAGCATATCCATTCACAATTTCTTGGAAATAGCAATCGTATAGGAAGGCCTTAAAGAAAGGTGGATTTTAACTAGAATTTTGAAAAGTAGAAAAAATATGGTTGAGCAGAGAGAGCATCTAACTGTGGAAAAAATTGGCCCAAGGTCCCAGTAGGTTTTTAGGAATGTGATACAGGTCTGATGGCTCATCAGAAGATATTTTAATAAAGGGATCACTTGCAGTGTGTGAACAGGAATAAGGGAGCCAGGGAGAAGCCATTTCCACACCTACTGAATGGGCAAAAGGAAGAAGTGGTGCCCCAGGGCCCACTGAGAGTTGGAACTTTGACAGGAGTCTTAGGTTGGAGAATGTATTTGCTGCCAGAACCATGCCCCCAAATGAGAGGGTGAGAACGCTCTCTCCTTCTGCCCTTCATTCTCCTGCCAATGCCTCCCATGGGGCCAACACCAATGGGAAGCTGGTCCAGCTGGAACAGCTTCCTGGGGAGTGAGGGATGGTGGAAGGCTGGTCTGAGGGTGCAAATGGAGAAAACCAGCACAGATGAATTTATCCCTCCTTCTCCAGATGCTAAAGAAGGTTTGAAGGATACAAGATAAAGTAAACATTGAAAGGAAGACACCTTCCCCTAAGCAGGTAATCATAGGAGAGTCTAAGCAAGAGCTGAATTGTGTAGGGTAAGTAATAGCAAAGTAGTGTTACTCGGGACTCCTACTAGTAGCAGTTCACACTTACGTTCAAGTCAAGGCAGATTTCTTGTTAAAGTTGTCACTTACCTCTTTCAAATTCTTAATGGATCAATATCAAGATAACTGGACTATTATTATTATTTACATGCTTTGCCTTGGGTGTGAAAGGATGATAAAGACCTGACTTTAGCCAGGCTCCTCTAAACCCTCTTCTCAACCAGGTCTCAACCAGTTTTAGCAAAGAATCCTAAGTCCTTCCAGTGAGAATCCACCCACCCATAAGATCTGAGCAACTTCTTCTTAGTAATTGTCCATCACTGCCCCCTCACTCTGCTGGCTACAAATCTCCAGCTGTCTTTTCTGTATTCAGAGTTCGGCTCAGTCCTACACTGAAGTCTCTCTCCTCCTACTGCAGTAGGGTGAATAAAATCTGCCTTGCCATTTTTAACAAGTATCTGGTGCAAAATTTTTCTTTGACCCAGATGCTAAGGACCGTTTAGACAGGAGGCATGGGAAAGCACTGCTTCCCGCTCCCACAGCTTCAGGAGATGTGGTCTACCCCTGCTCTTTTGCAGTCAGAGCATAAGCCCTCAGCTGAGGCTCAGCTTGGAAAACTCCTACTGGTTGTTGAATCCCTGAAGGATTAACTCAGGGGCAGGCAGCACAATCGCAGAGGGAATTTACTATGAAGATAAAGGAGTCAGCCATAGTGGTAGGATGTGTCCAGAAGCCATGACATCCCAAAACATGCCCAATGGCATGCCCATGACTGTTGCCCTAATCTCCAGCCCAATTCTGAAGATTTCCTGTCAATTCCATTAACTGCTTCTATTATTCTATTGAATAAATTTACCTTACTGGCCAGTTAAAATAGCCAACATCAGTTTCTATTGTTTGCAACCCAGAAGCCTAGTAGGCTGCACTAATACCTAGTTTCGATTTTCTTTTTGTGAAAAACTAAATTTTTTAAATATTATAAAACAAAAGTCAGTTAGTTTCCTAGGGCTGCCATAACAAATTGCCACGAACTGGGTCACTTAAAACAACAGAAATTTATTCTCTCACAGTTCTGGAGGCTAGGAATTCAAAACCAAGGTGTTGGCCAGATTGATTCCTCCTGGACACTCTGGTAGAATTTGTTCCTCTCCCCAGCTTCTAATGACTGGTAGCTATCTTTGGTGTCCCTTGTAGATCCATCATTCCAATCTCTGCCTCCATCTTCTCATGGTATCCTTCCTGGGTGTTCAATTTCCTTTTCTTGTAGGGACATCAGCCACTGGACTAGGGTCCATCCTAATCCAGTATGACCTCATCTCAACTTACAGACATCCACAAAGACCCTATTTTCAAATAAGGTCACATTCACAGGTACTTGGTATTAGCACTTGAATGTATCTTTTGCGAGGACACAATTCAACCCACAACATAGGGAAAACTACAGACCATATAATCCTGGAACCTAATACCAGAGTGAAGTGAATCCAAATCAGGGGTGATATATTAGGGTAAGAAGACAGGAGAGAAAGAAGGTGGTGCAGAGGTCTTGGGAGAGAGTGATGAGTCAGTACCGGGAATCATGAGTGGCTGCAGAGCACACTTTCCAAGGCAGGAGTCTTGAATATTAGGTAAAACCAGGTTCCCTACTCTCCTAAGAAGAGCATCAGGAACTACAGCTAATAGAAGAAGGGGAGAGAGGTAGAGGAAGATAGTTATATTAAGGTAACAAAAGTTAAAAGTAGACTGACAATTTAAAGGAAATAGAGGCTAATGATTTTGAACATTTTTTCATGTGTCTGTTAGCCATTTGTATGTCTTCATTGGAAAAGTGTCTATTCATATCTTCTGCCCATTTTTTGATTTGATTATTTGTTTCTCGTGTATTGAGTTTGAGAAGTTCTTTGTAGATCTTGGATACCAGTCTTTTATCTGTAGTGTCATTTGCAAATATCTTCTCCCATTCCGTGGGCTGCCTCCTAGTTTTTTTGACTGTTTCCTTGGCTGTGCAGAAGCTTTTTATCTTGATGAAGTCCCACAGTTCATTTTTTCTTTTGTTTCTCTTGCCCTTGGAGATGTGTCATGAAAAGTTGCTGTGACCGATGTCAAAGAGGTTGCAGCCTATGTTCTCTATGATTTTGATGGGCCTGTCTCACACTGAGGTCTTTCATCCATTTGGAGTTTATCTTTGTGTATGGTGTGAGAGAGCGGTCAAGTTTCATTCTTTTGCATGTAGCTGTCCAATTTTCCCAGGACTATTTATAGAAGAGATTGTCTTTTTTTTCCACTGGATGTTTTTTCCTGCTTTGTCAAAGATTAGCTGCCCAAAGAGCGAAGGGTCCATTTCTGGGTTCTCTATTCTGTTCCATTGGTCTATGTGTCTGTTTTTGTGCCAGTACCATGCTATCTTTGTGATCACAGCTTTGTAGTATAGCTTGAAATCCGGCAACATGATGTCCCCAGCTTTGTTTTTCTTTTTCAACAATTCCTTGGCAAATCAGTATCCAACAGGGAAATTCAAATCAAAACCACACTAAGATACCACCTTATGCCAGTTAGAATGGCAAAAATTGACAAGGCAGGAAACAACAAATGTTGGAGAGGATGTGGAGAAAGGGGATCCCCCCTACATTGTTTGTAGGAATGCAAGTTGGTACAGCCACTCTGGAAAACAGTGTGGAGGTCCTTTAAAAAGTTAAAAATTGAGCTACCCTATGATCCAGCCATTGCACTACTGGGTATTTACCCCAAAGGGACAGACGTAGTGAAGAGAAGGGCCATATGCACCCCAATGTTCATAGCAGCATTGTCCACAATAGCTAAATCGTGGAAGGAGCCGAGATGCCCTTCGACAGATGACTGGATTAAGAAGATGTGGTCCATATATACAACGGAATATTACTCAGCCATCAGAAAGAATGATTACCCAACATTTGCAGCAACATGGATGGGACTGGAGGAGATTATGCTAAGTGAAATAAGTCAAGCAGAGAAAGACAATTATCATACGGTTTCACTCATTTATGGAACATAAGAAGTAGGAAGATCGGTAGGAGAAGGAAGGGAAGAATGAAGGGGGGGTAAACAGAAGGGGGAATGAACCATGAGAGACTATGGACTCTGGGAAACAAAGTGAGGGCTTAAGAGGGGAGGGGGGTGGGGGATTGGGATAGCCCGGTGATGGGTAGTAAGGAGGGCACATATTGCATGGTGCACTGGGTGTTATACGCAAATAATGAATAATGGAACATTGCATCAAAAACTAAGGATATACTGTATGGTGACTAACATAACAAAAAATTATTTAAAAAAATAAAAATAAAAGAGATTAGTACAGAGTTAAATAAATAAATAAATAAATAAATAAATAAATAAATAAAGGAAATAGAGGCCAATGCTTCAAAAGAATTAAATATAAATATTCTGAAGCAAATATAACAATCTATAATGCTATGCCAAACATTCACATAGAAAATCAAAACTGTATAGCTTAGTAAAAATGTGAATGTAGTTTTAATGAGTCACTGAATAAATATATTCTCGTGAATTACTCTCATTTTTGAGCATACTATTTGCTAGCAAATCAGTCTCAAGATAATTGTACACAAACAGAAAGGGCCAAGGAAAAACCCCAGGCATTAATTCTCTAAAATTGTGGAAACTATAAATGAGCAAAACTTTGTTCTCAGGATTACTTATCGTACTTGAAATGACTGCTGTATTCAGTCCTTGGTCTCCTTTCATTTCTTTTTGATGTCTCCACAAATCAGTGACAGCTACAACATTTCTGCTGAGCCAGCACTTTCCCCCCCTCGGTGATCTCATAATGTCTGGGAGAATGTTTGGAACTTTGTACACTCCTTGATATGCAAAAGAGAACTTTATTTCCAAGTGCCTTAAGCCAAGACAATGCTTGCATTAATCATGTGGCACCGAATAGAGATATGGAATAAAATACTCTAAAGGGTTAAAGTAAAAAAAAAAAATAGTGCCAGAAAGAACTGCCACTTATCACTGGAATCTTAGGAACAAAGATTTAACCATGTATTTCCTTAAATTCTTGATACTGTACTTTCTACTGTAAGTAAAGCAGTATTAAAGAAAAACATCAATAGCTGGATAAAATGAAAGGCAAATTGGGGAAATCGACATTTGCTCTCTCCATAATGAAAACAAAAGGTTTGTGAAATGAATTTGGAACATGCAACAGTTCTATTCCATTAAATTATCTTTCTTCCTCTTTCCTTCCCACTCCTTTGACCAAAATGTTACTCTTACACAGTCTTCACAACTGGTTCTAATGAGAGAATGGATCTGATGGGGTGCAAAGTAGCTTGAGGCATGGATGGATGGGCTCATGAGAAAGATGCCAAAGGGGGGGTGGGGGAGGTTTGAAATCTGCTCCTTAGCCAACTGGCTCATGATCTTTGCACCATAACTACCTCTCTGCCACTGATAGATGTAGGAGTTGCTATATTTCAGAAGCATGACCTCTGACATTACCAATGGTAGCAGGCCTTTTTATTCCACAGAAACATGACAAGAAAGCAAGGTATCGATAAGAGAATGAAGTCCTTTCATAGAAGGGAGATATTCACAGTCAGTATATGAGAAGAGAGGTACCCAATAAGAAAAGACCTCCCTGTTCCAAAGAATCCTAGCAAATGATGGAGAATCAATGGTGGGATGAGGTTCATGCTCAAAGGAGCAGGGGCTTCAGAGAAAAGAGGCTGGGAAAATTCACTGGAGAAGGCTCAAAGACCCACACTCAATATTTTCAAAAGATTCCTTTTCCTAGATTGATCTCAACATTCTTTGCTCACCTTGCAAGGGTAGCACCCTGAACCCACTGCCACCTGAGTCTAAGCACTTAGAGTCCATTTTCTGTCTCCATCACTACACCAAAGTAGCCACCAACCTTCCAAACACAAATTCAATATTCTTAATCCTTCCCTTTCAGCCACCCTGCTGTGTTCAACTCTGTTGGTCTTGTCCTTCATAAAACTCCCTCCTCCTTACACTTCACTAGATCATACCATCCACATGGTCCCCCCGTCGATTACCCCTCTCTATCCTCCATTTCTTCTCCTTTCCCCAGGCAAAGAAATCCACCCCAGAGTCATTCACTTCCCTTCTCTCTCATCTACTGTTCTCCCTGGGCAAAGTCACCCACTCACAAGGCTTCAGCTATGATGGATTACATGTTTGACCTTCTAAAGTGTCTCTCCAGGCTCAAGTCCTTGAAGCAGCTCTAACCTGAATTTCCAACTGACTGCTATAACCTCTTTTAGTAAATGTTCCAGAAGCATCTCAAAACACATAGGTATAAAACTGAATTTACTTTTCCTCCACAAACTATAAACTTTAGATTTCTGTGAAAGGTACCAACATCTATCTCTTCCTTCTCCTTGCCTCTCCCCAGCATCCAACCAGTTGGGCCTGCAAATTCCCCTGGGACAGTCTCATTATTATCATTCCCACTGATGTCTTTCTAGTTTGATGACTGATTGTCACCTGCCTGGCTAGTTGCCACAATCTCTTAATGACCTGCCAGCCTCCAAAGGGTCCCTATTCTCACTTATCCCTCGTATCACTGACAGCACCCAACCACTCACTAAACTTCAATGCCCCTTTCTTGTCTCCAAGTGAAATAAAAATGCCTCAATCCCACCTCAATCCCCATGATGTTATCTCCATCTACACCTTTCTAGAATTACCTCTCATGATTGCCCCACAGGACCCTACACTCCAGGTCATTGCCCAGTTCCTGACTGTTTCATCACTTTACCTTTCCCTTCTCTGCTCCAAATCTCTAAGTTCTATCAGAGCCTGCACCTTCCTCCAAGGTCAATATTAAAGGCCATTTTTCCTCAGGAAGACTGTCCTCATCCCACTTTCACTTCGATTTGAAGTACTTCTCTTTGAACCTCCCTTGTAGATTGAAGCATCTCCTGACTTGTGGTAGAGTTAGCTAGCTATTTGCACATGCTTTCCCCCTCCCCTTTCAATCTGTTAGATTCAAGCAGTCAGAAGAACAGAGACCCTGCCACATTTATCATTGCATCTCAAGAATTTAGGCTAATGCAATTTTTTCTAATGAATTAAATCTACTTTTCTCCCACAGAAATGAAAGTTAAAATAAATAAAAGAAGTCTTTGTGGATGCTTTCAAATGACATTTAGATTCAAAATCAGTCTCCTTCCTATATAGAGAAACATAATCATCCCTCCATCTTGTAAGACAAACTAGGATACCCCTGATCACAAAATTGAAACGAGTCAACACTTTCAAATAACTTGGAATGCGCTGAAATAAGGTAGAAAGCAACGGGTAGTTTTTTCTGAGATATATCTTCCATTGCTGCCCTACTAGAAAATCACAATAACACAGTATTTTCCTCCTTGACATAAAAAAGTAATAAAAGCTTATTTGTCTTCTTGAAACAATATACAATATGCCATCCACAGTAAGATGCTCAAACCTGTACAGAATACCACCCATTAGAGCACAGCGTTTTTTCCGTTCTGCCAGGAACTCGGGCTCACATCAACAGAAAAAACTCATGTTCTTTTACCTGGATATTTAAATAGTTCCAAGCAGATCATCTATCATACAGGTGAAATTATTCTCCCCCCCCAAAAAAAAAATTAACTATAAAGAGGATGCTTCAGAACTTACATCAAGACACTCCAAGATACACTGGAGGAGATAACGCTAAGGGAAATAAGTCAAGCAGAGAAAGACAATTATCATTTGGTTTCTCTCATCTATGGAACATAAGAACTAGGAAGATCGGTAGGAGAAGAAAGGGATAAAGAAAGGGGGGTAATCAGAAGGGGGAATGAAGCATGAGAGACTGTGGACTCTGGGAAACAAACTGAGGGCTTCAGAGGGGCGGGGGTGGGGGAATGGGATAGGCTGCTGATGGGTAGTAAGGAGGGCACGTATTGCATGGTGCAGTGGGTGTTATACGCAACTAATGAATCATCGAACTTTACATCAAAAACCAGGGATGTACTGTATGGTGACTAACATAATATAATAAAAAAATATTATTATAAAAAAAAAAGACACTCCAAGATACAGTCTTTGAATGAACAAAGTTTTGCTATCACATGGATCATCTCTGCAGATAAGAGGGGCCAGCAAGCCTGGGGAGAGGAGAGAACCTCTTCTTCTGGACCTAATTGCCCGGCTGCAATCTCATTTTCCATCACATTTTATTTAACTTTCCTTTACTTATATCGCATAAATTAACTCAGCAGCCATGCAGAATAATTCTGCTTCATTTGGATCTAAATTAATGAGCGTGATCACAAAGCTATGTGTACAATTTCAATGAAGATACACTGTAATTATTCTCTTGTACGGGTTAGCATTTCAGCCATGTGCTAATATATTTTGAATACGCAGTATCTGATGCTTTTGTGGTCTCCTGCCATAACACCCTACTGAAAAAAAAAGTCCTCCAGTTAAGAAATGCTAAAATAAATTATTAAACACAAAGGAAGGAAGAAGAAAGGGGGGAAAATTAGAAAGAAAAAAGAAAATGACAAAGGGAGAAGTATGCTCCCGGGCACTCATTTCCTCAAACAAATTTTATTTCCAAATCGCTTCATTAAGTAATGCATTAAGTTGTGCAACAATAGATCATATTTTTTTTTCTCAGCATTTGAGAGAGGGGTTTTGCAGAGAAGGAACTCTGGGCATTTGAGCAGACGTAAGAAATAGAGAGGAGAAATCACAAAAGAGCACAAGCACTTATGTCTGCAGTCAGTCATGAGTTACGCCGCTAAGTATCAGCTTGAGACCATGAATTATTTCTGTCCAGGCCATACAGTTCATGGAGCCCTGCTCAGGGAACATTAGACCCTGAGGGCAGGCAATTATATGTCTTTAGGATTAATCCCAAACAAGACAATGATTCAGAAATAGACACATTCTCTTTTGAAGAGCTTTTAGTCATAAAAAAGTCATTTTTTTTCTTTCCTGCCCTTAAGGCCTCCCAATGCCCCTTCTCTCCCCTCCTCTATTAAAGGTATAAAACAGAGCTTCCACCTGCTAGCACTCATAGACCAATAACTTTAATTTTTGGCACTTATTTACAGGCTGAATAGACCCATCCACACCTGCTTTCCCCTTAATTAGCTGGCTATCTAAGAGCTGCAGATTGGAGGCTGCCAGCTTCCTGAACGAAGAGGAAGATCATTTACTTGCTGATAGAAGAGAACTGGGTGGAGAAAGGAGGAAAAAAGAATCTTTCTGTTAGAGAAACTAGAGAGGAAACCATTAGCAAAAGAAAGAGAGCAAGAAAACATACATGAATAAGGGAGCAAATTACATGTATGATATAATGACATATGTAAGTATATATCCATATATAGGATATATCCACATATACATATACACATACGTATACATACACATACATATATACCTATACATATGTATACATACACATACATATATACCTACACATACGTATACATACACATATGTGTACATATATACCTATGCGTGCATATATGCATACACATGCATATACATACACATATATGTACACATACACATATACATACACACATATACATACAGATGTGGACACATATATACATACACATGCATGTATACACATGTGCACATACATACATATGTACACATACACACACACTCACGCACGAGCTACTTGAAGCCAGGAAAATAAACAGCAGCCCTAATTGGGAGTGATAGCTGCTTTTACTTAAGAACATCTGAAATCTTCCAAAGAATTCCAAAGAATCCAACATTCTATCCAGTTTATTACCTAAGACATCACCCTATATCACCCAGGAAGAAGGAAAGTAACCCCCAATAAAGTAGAAAGAGGAATGGGTTGGGGTCTGAAGCCCCTGGAACCCTGGACTTCACTCTACCACTGACCCACTGCTAGAATTAATGAGGGTGCCTCAGTGTCTTTGTCTGTTACAAGTGGGAAAGGATATGGTGGTCTCCAAATTCCTCTTCAGCTCGTGTGATTTTGAATCAAATCCTATTGTCATTTCAGCCCCTTTCTGCAATAAGAATCACCCCTGAAATCACCCAGGACACGGAGGGAGAACCATAACAGAAAGAATAGTATATTGTAAAAAACTAGTCGCTTTTCACGCCACTGGAATGTTTGAAGTTTCAAACCATGATAGGTGCCTTTTAAGGCTTAGAGGAAACTTGAATGATGTCCTCAACTTTCTCATGTTACAGATTAAAAAAAAAAAAAAACAAGACCTAAAAGATGGTTAACTGATACGTCCCAGGTTCATGGAATGCAGTCAAGACTAGAATCAAGTTCAACTGCCTCCCCAGACAAGTAACATGATTTTGCAGTGAAACAATCTGACTGTACACATTTATCCTTAAGTTTGCACCAAAACAAAAGCACACTCATTAGAAAAGAAGGGCATGCTCTGTGCTAAGGTTTAGGTGCAAGTTTATCTTCCCTTTATACAATGTACAGGCTCTTTATAGATGCAGTGGGTGCTCCATATAAATTTGGCATAAATAAAAACATACTCTCCAGAGGCCCTTCAAGATCAGGGCTTGACCAGCACATCTTATGGTCCAGATGTGTTGCAAGCATGCTGCTGGACCATTGCACTTCTCAGCTTAAGTCACACCGATAATTTCCACTGCCCTTAAGATAACTACCAAACTGTGCACCATGACCTGGAAGGCCCCCCATGAGCGGACCACGGCTCACCTCTCCAGCTTTATCTCTACCTGATGCTCATCCCCAGCAGACTGCATCTTTCAGCCAACTGAAGTACTGGTAGCAGTCCACAGGAACAGCCTCTCCTACTTCCAGACTCCCCAGCTCATTTTCACAGGTGCTAGCCTCCTTTACATCCTGTTGTTCTGTATTTACGTCATTTCTCCCAAAAAGCATTACATGTGACCCTCCAATGACCAGGTTGGAGCTAATATGCTCCTGGTGCTCACCTGTCTCTCCCACCTCACAGTGAACTTGCTAAGAGAAGGAATTTTCATGTCTCCCATTTGAATGCCCCAAAATGCTAAGCACGGTGATGGCCCAAAAACACTTGTCAAAGAAATCAGTATCAAGAGAGGTAAAACTATGATTACCTGACTATGAATCCCTTTATTTATGGATATTTTTTAAAATGGACCATGTGTCTTTATAATTTACATGATGAAATGTTCACATCTTTGCTTTTATTCCCATATTCGTACTGACCTTCCAATGCCTTTGAGCTTCCTCAATTTCATGAGATTTACCAACTAGGATGTGGGCTGTTGACCAGGATTACTCCATAACTACAAATCTACACTGTTCTCCAGTCTTGCCGAATGATGGGTTCAAATTCTGCCTGGGGGGTCTACAGAAGGGAGTGATGAATAGCTGAATTCTGGAGCTTGGCTACCTGAACAGAATCTGAGCTCTGCCACTTCCTATAACGTTGAGCAAGTTGCTTTCCCTCTCACTATACCTCAATGTCCTCATCTGTAAAATGAGATGATATCAGTATCTTCTTCAAAGAGCCATTGGAGAATGAAGTTAGTTAATATATGTAAAAACCTTACAACAGTATCTGGCATATAGGAATTGTTCAAGGCTTGCTTAATATTTTCACTAGGATGATAATTATAATCATTATCCCTAAGCTTTTTATACATATTGTCTCACTTAACCTTCATAACAGTGCAGTGAGGGAGTTCTCATGTTCTCCATTACAAAATAATACATCATGAAACACGGCAATGTCACTGTGGAATCTCAGATGTTGGAAGAGTTTTAACAACGAATGTAATTCTATATATCGTTCCCCCCACCTCACCTCTACCCTCCAAAGATAAGTTGCCCCTCAAACATCCTTACTCTATTAATGTTAATAGGATTCTCTCAGGTACCCACCACCACAAAATCCTGGACCTATCCATGGCTTTTCTCTGTCAAAACACACAGCCAGTCTTCTGTCTCTTGCGTCCCTCCCCCCTTTTCATTCCCGCCCTACCCTCTTCACTCTGATCCTCATTATCTCAAAATTAGATGGCTGCGCACTTAGCTCTTGTTTTTAGCTTTAAGAGCACATCCATTTCACAGAGCTAGAGCTCTTCCTTCATGTGTGAAATTTAAAAAAAAAAAAAGGAAGAAATCCAATAAAAGTCTACAAAAGTCCACAAACTTCTGATTTTTGCTTCTCTTCCCCAACTCCCATCAAAAAAGTAAAATAAACTGGGGGAAAAACTCCCTTCCAATGATTCCCACATCACTACATTACACAGAGAGAGCTTTTGAAATAACCCAACTTGTCTGATTAGGAATGTAAATTTTACACAAATTTGACTCCACATTTTCCTAGTGACGTATTTGTGTGTTGTTGTTGTTTTTTTAGGGTAGTTAAGCAAGAGGAGATGCTTACTTAGTGAAATGAATTAACTTCTCTTCTACAATTTGGTTTTTACCATATTGATAGCTTTTGTAAGGCCAATTATGCTCCAAGAGATCAATAAACTTTTTGCTCTGCAGCTCTTAGAAATAAACAAATGAAGGGAAAGATTTATCTCAACTCTTAAGGGTTTGTCAGTCTTTATTTGGCTAAGACTAACTTCCACTTAGATTTTTCTTTTCCTGATTCTTGTGACTCCTTGGTCATGACAAAGTGAGAAAGGAAAGAGTTCCATAGCTCAAAAGTGGAAAGCAATCCGGGGACAATTCTCTGTGAACTCGCCACTCTGGGGCAACCACAGTTTCCACCACCATCACAATCAGACTGGATGTCCGGTCAAGTACACCACATCCTATTTTGACTTCTTGGAAAGCATCACAGAACCAAAGATGTAGTTCTCTCCTCTTCCTGTCTCAAACTGCAACACACACACACATCTCTAATGTCTGCAGGCACCTGGTCTAGAATTCAGACAGGACCCATTTACTTTGTTAATTGTAAAATAAATTGCAGATTTCAAATGATGATATTCTCCCTGAGGGGCGCTCCCCATGCCCTCCCCATAGCTGTGTTTAGAGAATAGTGGCTCCTTTGGTAATAAGAATCCATATAGCTTCTCTCAAGACTCAGAATACTTTATTCTCAAAATATATTTTACAAGAGTAAATTGTGACAACTTGGAAAGCATGGAGTCCACAGAAACCATTTTTCCCAGATTTGAGCTTTAGGGTAAATGATAGAGAAAGAATGGAAATTTGGGGAGAAATAAAAATGGACATATCTTTGTGTTTAAGGAAACCATTAAAATACCTTAAAATATTTCATTCAAATATCTAGGTTTCTTACAAAATTATCTTGTTTAATATATTGATATATTACATTAAGATAATTTAATCAAATAATTATAAAACGATTAAGAAATTATTTAGCCTTTCTAAGTGAAGCCAATATGTAGGAAATAGAGAAAACCCTCCTAACAGGGGGAAAAAAAAAACTAATTGCCTAATCTTAAGGTGAAAAGATATGTTTGGTTTTCTGGACTCCATGTTACCTACTTAAAAGTGTGCATTTTCATTGAATTTGCTGAGGAAAAACAAAAACAAACAAACAAAAAAAAACAAGACAGGAAAAACCACCCTGAATACTGCTTTTTGCCACAGATGATCCTTAAAATCTTCACTTACTCTGAATATTCACCCTCAGGGGCCTCTGAGTCTTCCAATGTTCCCTTATCATTTCTAGGCTTTTAAAAACCATCTAACAGTCCTAAGACGAGTGCTTTTCAAAGCTTGCCAGTATGTGATATTTCTAAAGCCAGACAAATTGCTTTCATGCTGCAGACAAGGAGGATAAGCGGGAGGCTCGAGGCTGGGTCCCGTGGAGGGCTTGTCGCAGCAAAGTCATGGCACCATCCACTCTCGGGCTACGACCCTTGACCAGATGCCTGGATGCAGTTTATTCTGCAAGAAGACAATGAAACCTTTCCCTATCCACCTCTGAGATTGTGTCTCAAAGCTAGTCAGATATGGTAGCAGCCTACTTGCTCATGTCTGCTTTTGCAAACGGATGTCCCTGCAGACTGTTCCTGGGGCTCTTCTGTTAACACATCCACATGCACCATGCACTCCTTCAATGTGTATCCTGGAGGCCCATCTGGGTAGACCCCTCCATCAGCAACATGGCCGCCAGTTTGGTTCTCTGGAGAGCCCCCATCCGGGTAGACAGGGAATTAGAGATAGACCAAAATCAGCATCGACTACTCCACCAGCAAGCTTCTTGTGCTCTCCAGTGAAGAGAACCCAACAGAGTGGACAGGAAATCAGAAAGAGGAAAAGGTGGAGGTCAGGTGTCATTCACCCAGCATCCTCTCTACACAGTCACCACGGGATGGCTCTGTCCCCAGACTGAAGGTCACAGCTCCTGTCAAGCAACCCTCTCTATAAACCTTCCTCTTTCAGAGTTCTGGGAACACTTCCTCTCCTCATTCCAGATTGTACCTTGCAGTTTCTCTACAATCTGAACACACTGTTGTAAATAGTCCCCTTATTCAATTCTGTCCAAATTACCCAATTTCCTGCTAGGACCTTGACTGACACAGACTGTATTCAACTCCTACACTGTGAACAAATCAAGAGGATGAGGCCATAGCTATAGATCCAAAGTCAACAAAAGGAAACCCACACAGGAGGCAGAGCAGCCTACTTGAGAAAATAGCAATGATCTCCGGAAGCTAGGGTATCCAGCTCAGTTTTAAAATGTTCTGCACGGCTTGCCTTTAAAATAGAAAGAATGGTACATTTCCTCATGAATCATACCCAATTCTAAATAAATGTCTTTAGAAATAGTTTAATAGGAATAAATTCTAGGTGACAAAATATAAAATACTTAATACTGATTTTTTAAATTCTAGAATATTTTCCCCATCAAGTACTCTAGCACTTAAAAATATTTCAAGGAAAAGCATAAGACAAATCTTTATGTTTTGCCTCCACTCTTTTCCCATCAGGTGTTTTTTGGTTTTTTTTTTTTTTTTTTTTAAGCCTTCATGTGTCTAAGTAGGTAGAGTCATTTTAACCCCATGTGAGAAGTGGAAGAGCTAAGGCTTAAGGAAATGGCACAGCTAACCATATTGGGAATAAACTTTCATCAAAGGTCATCCAACTCCTCCTAGAATTCATCACTCCCAGCTCACCTGAAAAGCAAATATATGAATATCTTGACTCAGAGATAGTACTAAGTAATTCCAGAGAGAAGGATTCCTCTGACCCACGACGCTGATCATCTTACCTCATGGTAACATTGTAATAGTCCATTTGGTCCTAATCCAAGACACAGCCCTGAGCTATAGCCCTAAATGAATTCCCCTCCACTTTTCATTTCTTCTGGGGAATCGGACTAATTATAGTGACTACTTTGGAGAGAGCACTAGTTTGAAAACATTGCCTGAGGGATACAAAAGTTGTTTTATTTCATAATTAGGCATTTCTGTCCCAGGGGCATATTATAGTCATGGTTTGAAATAACAGCCATTATTTTATTACAATTTTCTATTTTTTGCACATAAAAATATTTAGAACATGTTTTTAACTGAGTTTTATTAGTCATAATGCCAGGAAGCGCCTGGTGTTATGGATGATGGAATTATCTTTGAGGGCTTCCCTTTAGTGTTATTTCTTTCTTATAGGCTACATTCTCCCAGCATTTCACACTAGGACTGAAATATAAAGTGGAAATTGAATATTCCATTTGCAGAAGTGACCTGTACACAAGGATAAAGCAAACCCTACTCCTAGGTCTTTCTATTCCCTTGCTCCTAATCAATGTTCTATCCTCCATGCCACATGGGGAACCACTTACGTCTTAGGTAATGCTATATTAACAAGAAATAGAAACGTGGAATCCTTTCATAGGCACAAAACTAACAATTCAGAAACAACTGACATTAAATAATGCCCTTATCAGGCAATTGGATTAAATTTCCCTCTTGGGGGAATCTAATAACCACAAGATCATGTGCACACCCTGGCACACATGTGTACACAGAGAACGAAATAATAGAATTCTGGAAACAGAAGCGATTGTCTAATATAGTTAGGCAAATTTTTTTAAACAAAACAGGAATTGCCTCAGAATATCTATAAATCTCTCCATACATTCTTCTAGGAAATTCTTCTGGGGACAGGGCACTGGTTATCTTACAACACACACAGTGCTGGGACTCAAGGTGGATAGGACTTCTTACATAGCGACAAAAATCTGTTTCCTCTTCACTTCTGCCCACTGACACCAGTTCTTCCCTTCTCAGACATCACAGCTTACAAATGTTTGAAAAATAGTCACCAAATCCTCTCTCACGGAGAATGACCCTTTTATCTAGCCCCATCTTCTTCTGGTCACAGCATCTAATTTTCCTTCAGTTCCATATCTTCCTCACTCTTAACACGTGCGGTTGTTTGCAGGGGTTGGTGGCACACACTCCTGACTGGGTATGCGACCCAGGCCTGCCAATACATACATACAAATTCCCCGCCCCCATGCTTAGTTTCTAAGCAGGCGTCTGACAAAGACAATGTCTATGAGACACACTTCCACAATTTTTACAGAACCTTTGAGAAAGAGCAACTCCTTTTCTTGCTCTGGGTTGTTGGTTTTGATGCACGCTCAAAGTTTCAAGGCACCATCTCACGGAGAGATTTTTGCCTGAGAATAAAGCCAAATAAATCAGAGCCGAGAGCGGAAAGAGATCTGATGATGTGGTTTGCGATCTGGATATCGGCTGAGCCTTCGGCCATGACGACTTCTGGCTTTGCAGTTACATAAGTCAGTCCATTTCAACTGCTGTGTAAGGCAATAGGAGTCATTTCCAAGCAAAAGAGTCCTGAACCAATAGACCCTTCTGGATCTTATCCTTTCTAAGGAGCATCACAGTTCCTCCAGCTATTCTTTAAATGTTCTGTCTTCACAGCTTTTCACCATCTCCACCAACTCTCTGCTTGATTTGTTCCCATGGAAATGAGCTCAATAAAACTGTTACCCAGAATGAAACCCAAATTATGAGATGTGCTCTGAGCAATGCAGAGAAGAGTAAATGTTGACCATTACTGATCTGGATGTGACAATTCTATCACTTCAGCTCAATATTTCATGAATAATTTTGTGATGGTTAATTTTCTATGTCAATTTGTCTAGCCTATGGTACCCAGTTGTTTGGTCAAACACCAACCTAGGCATTGTTCTGAAGGCTAGACTTTGAGTGAAGCAGATTCCCCTCCATAATGTGGATGAGCCTCATCCAATCACAGCTACAGGCCTTAAAAGAAAGTGATTCTGCCTTCAGACCACCTTTGGACTCAAGACCGCAACACTGACTCCTGCCACAATTCCCAGCCTGCCTGATTTCAGACTTGCCAGCACCCCCCACTCTGCATTAATGCCTGCATATGCACGTACATGCATGCGTGTGTGTGTGTGTGTGTGTGTGTGTGTGTGTGTGTGTGTGTGTGTCCTATTTGGTTCTGTTTTCTCCAGAGAACTGACACAAATAAGGATATCTTATTTGGAACTTTCAGACAATGGAAACACTCAATTCTTTCACTTTCATGAAGACTCCCCATCTTATATTTGCTCAATTCATTGTTTTAAACTGAGCTCATTATACTTTACATGTGTGTCTACTACCATGATTTCCATCATTTGAGATTTTTCAGAAAGATTCCTTCATCCAGCATATTCATTAAGTTTCCCAGTTTGGGACCTATGCACATTTTGTAAGAAGGCTTTGATCTCTCCATCCTAGTAATTAGAAAAATGTTTGTTAAGCTATAGCTTATACTGGAGCCCTGTTGAACACAACTTTCAGTTCCCATCAATCAGTACCTATTGTGTGAGCTCTTTAACCAGTTGTTAATCCACCTAACGGGATTATCACCCAGCCCACACTTCCCCATCTTGCCTGTAAGAATATCATGAAAGTTCCCACCGAACACCCTGCAGAAATAAAATAGCCCATGTTCACAGAATTCTATCTTTCCATCTAACAACCCATGCAAAAATAGTTACTTTGACATAAATTATTGTTTATGAACTCATTCTGATACTAACTGGCCATCATTTTCTTTCATGAAGAATTTTTTTTTAAGGATTTTATTTATTTAAGAGAGAGAAGGAGGGAGGGCATGAGCAGGGGGGAGGGGCAGAGGGAGAGGGAGAAGCAGACTCCCCACTGAGCGGGGAGCCTGATGTGGGGCTCGAACCCAGGACCCTGAGATCATGACCTGAGCCAAAGGCAGATGCAACCAACTGAGCCACCCAGGCGCCCCTTTGTGATCAATTTTCATACACAGTTGATTTAGAATTTTGCCAGAGTGCCATCAAAGTACTAGCAAAGTAAACTTGGATACGCATTTTTGCTCATTTTTAGAAATACCATCTTCCTCAAAGACAAGCAATACTGCGTCCATGAATGCATCTCTAAATTCTTTCATTACCTTGAAAAGTAATTCATCAAAAGAATGAATAGTTTCACACATTTGAAGAAGCAGTGCTTCTCACCTTCTTGGGCTTATGTTAGTTTTATTCTTTACAGTTTAAATGTGTTTCTCCTTGATGGAAAAGACAGAGATAAAGCCAGGTTAAGTAAAAGGCAAATAACCAGGAAAAAAAAATCCTATAACAGATTAAAGAGCCAAATGACTTTTATCTTTGTTCTATTAAAAAGCACATAAAATCTGATATTTAGACCATCAAAACTCTAAAAGATAAATGAGCAAAGGACATAAACAGATAATTCATGATAGAGGAAATATATCTGGATCACAAAACATGGAAAAGGTTGTACCTTCCTAGTATTGCAATAAATAAATGATAACACTTTTAAATTTGGCCTATAAAATTAGCAGCCTTTTGAAAAAATATAATATATGTTGACAGTGAAAATATCACCTATATTTTCATATATATACATATTGTGTGATTACATATATTGTTAACGGAAATAAAACACACTACTACTCTTTCACAAAGTTGTATATCAATATTCACAACATCCTAAGGAAATATTTTGAAGTGCAAGACAATCTTTAGCTACAAAAATAATGTGTCTTTATTCATGATTAAAGATACACACTATACAAGCAACAACAAGAAATACAAAATTGTGGCTCACCGTTACAATAGGATACCATATAGTCATTAAAATGATTACTATGAATTTACTGTAAGAAATTCTTATTTTACAATTTTTGGCTTAAAAAGAGAAAATGTATGTATTCTACATAATAAGTAGGTAATACAAGTCGGCAAAACTCTTCACTGAAAAAAAAGAAAGCCTAAGAATATACACTAAAACTAATATGGTCATGACACATCACACTAGATGCTAAATTATAGACTGAATAATTTTTACAAGGGAAAAATAGCAATAGGCTTTATTTTTGAAACTGGATTGAGAGAGGTTCTGTTTTCTTCAAAACCAACAGAACCTGAGCATATTTTTGTAATAGCCATTTAAATAGTCAAGAAAAATCATGGGGGCGTCTGGGTGGCACAGCGGTTAAGCGTCTGCCTTCAGCTCAGGGCGTGATCCCGGTGTTCTGGGATCAAGCCCCACATCAGGCTCTTCCGCTATGAGCCTGCTTCTTCCTCTCCCACTCCCCCTGCTTGTGTTCCCTCTCTCGCTGGCTGTCTCTATCTCTGTCGAATAAATAAATAAAATCTTTAAAAAAAAAAAAAAAGAAAAATCATGAAGATGATCACATTTTCAGAATCATAGAGGGAGAAAGTGCAGCAGTCAAATCAAGCATGATCTGTCAGATCTAAGAAAAGCCTTTATTCAATCCATCACCACCAAAAAACACCTTCCCAATCATGCTTCATCATAGGTTCTTTCTAGCCATACTTAAAGGCATTGTAACTACTCTTCAAAAGGTTAGCACTCAAGATTTGGGAAGTTATGAATTAATAGTTAAATCACAGTTAGCTACTAGAAGAGCCTTCAGCATACAAGACTGATCAATGTTGAGGTTGGGGCATAGAAGGAGAAGATAAGTTGCCAGAGGTAAAGCAGCCAACCTCTTCACTCCAGAATGCACCCATCAGTCCTGAACACAGAATTCACATGAGTCCACTCAATACACACTTAACACTTTGCATTTCTTTTATGATACCTTGCTCTCAGAACTAATACCATTCTACACTTAGCAGGAACAAGCAAAGCCATTCTGATTTGGGCCTTACCATACCTCCAGTTATAAAATGACATGAGTTGTTCAATATTTCTAAATCACGGCATGAAGTGAGAAAAAAAAGGGGGGATTCCTATACAGAAGGAAGAGAGAAACTAGTGTTATACTGTGATCCATCTGATATTTATTAATAAAATTACATTGACAATGAGAAAACTTAAGGCCAGATACTATACTTTTAGAAACAAAGGCAATTTTCTGGCTCTATGTGTAGGTTAGGATGAGGAGTATAAAAGGTGGATGTATATAAGAAGAGGCGGCCAAGTTAATGAAAAGGGTGTTTCCTGAGAGTTGTCTGGGAGAGAAAAATCAAAGTCAAATGAAGTTAAGGACAGAAGAGGCAGATTTGCATTCAACTGACCAGTGGGCCAGAGCCAAAATGACTGATGAGAAATGAGGTCAAGAGAATAAAACAAGGATCAAAGCACAGAGGAGACAAGGTGGAGGATCCCAGGACAGGAAGTCCATCAGACCAAGGATTTAGGGGAAATTCCCGGTCATTCCTTAAAGGCTCCAAACAGCTTGGGAGAAATAACCAAAACTTATCATTCACGTGTTCAAGAAAACCTATTTATTCATCTCCTGATAATGGAGTGAGAAGTGATTCAACATATTGACATGTTTTTTGATAAGACAAATAAAAGACAGACTTTAAACCTGTGAATCGTCTGAGCCAATGTCAATATTTCTGGTACCTTCTCTTCTCCAATGCTGCCCGATCCTCCATGATCCCTCTCCTGTAACACCCGGCCCCCAGGTTCCCCTCTGCTTCCCACTCTAGATGACCATGACCTCTAATTAAGGATTTTGCTAACGCCAGAGTTAGATGGCTGAAATAAAATTTCAGTATAGTTATAAAACTGCTCCTAATGTGAAGAAAGCTGGAGAAATCAGTACCTACGAACACAATCACCAGATTGAAAGGCCCCAGAGGCAAAACATACTGCTCTGAATGATCCAAAATTGGCTTCTATTTTGACTGTTGTGACTTCTTCTATCACAAATATATAGGATTCTCACATATCCTGTGAGAGGATTTTCTTCTCATAGTGTTTCTCATGGCCTTTAAATATATTTGTCCATATAAATTTATTAAAAAGAATTGTCAATAGGGCAACAATAATTGTCAACAATAATAGGGCAATCTAACATCAATGTTGCCTTAAGGAAGGCACATGTTGATGCAATGCAACAAAAAGGCATAATATCACCCGTGAAGTCTTTTTGCCTTAAAACTGTTTATCTTGAAGCATGGGGAAACAATCAGACAGATCCAAATTCAACCCAGCAATTGAACTTGACCTTCAAAACTCTCAGTATTATAAAAGATCCTAAAACACCTGATGGGAGGATCATTCCAGATTAAAAGAAACTAAAAGGACAGGACAACTAAACGCAAAGTGTGCTTCCTACTCAGATCTTAGATTAAAAAAGAAAAACCAAATGATACTGCAAGGAAAGCTGGGAAACCTGAATAGAGACAATATTATATAATGATATTGTATCAATGTTACATTGGGACAATTCGTCATGCTTCTGTAGAAGAATGCCTTTGTTCTTAAAAGACATTCTGAGCTATTTAAGAGTGATGTTCACAACTTCCTTTCCAACAACTTACATAGGGGGAGAAAGAAAATGCAAAGAAGAAAGATATACATATGCACAATATACATACACATACAGAGGAAGACAGAGACAGAAAGACCCAGGAAGAGAAATCACTGTAGCAAAATATTAACAAGTGATGAAGAGTATATTGAGATATTGGTAAGACTACATTAGTCATCCTAGTATTTACCATTCTTTCAGTTTTCCTATAGCTTTTTTTTTCCAAAACAAGGATGGAAAAAAGACAGGCAGAACAAATACATAACCCTGTGATATAATGGGAGAAACTCAGAAGTCTGAAGATTGGGCTGTGCACACAGCTGTGACATGTGGTTCTGACCCCGAGCAAGTGGCCTCAGTTCTTGGGGTTAGTTCCTCTTCTCTACAGTGAGATGGAAGAACTGAATCATCTCCAAGGGCCCTTCCCTGTGATATGAGTAAGCGTTTGGGAATAAAAATAGTCACGTCTATGCACGTAAATGTATGTTGACATATGCCGATAGCATAATAAAATTGCTATTTCTCTTCATAAAATTACTCCCTGGTAATTTCATAATTTATAAATTATTCCTCCTCAGCACCTTGGCTAATTGTGTGCGTTTAATGATATTAGCCTACTTGGCTCTAAAATGCTGTTTCTTGTTCCAAGAATCAGACCTTTTATTTACCTTAAAAAAAAGAATTCTACACAAAATAACAAGCAAGAAACAAACAATGCAAGAGAGAAAGGAGGAAGGGAGAGAATAAAAAGGGAAGGAAGAAAGGAAGGATGGAAGGCAGGCTAGGAGAAAGGGAAATGGGAAGAGAAGGGGAAAAGAAGAAGGAAGTTGGGGACAGAAGAAGAAAGACTTGCAAAGCGCACCTGCTTAAAGAAGTATTACTTGAACACCAGAGCTGGACAGCAAAACGAGAATTGAGGGGTCTATTTAGTGGCACAAATCCCCCAGGTGATTATCTCTAATTGGGAGTTGGAAATGGGACCTGCAGGCACTTCATTAATCCCTGAGTCTACATATCTAATGCCTATGTGTGAATCTCTGCGGTGTCTGCTAGGAACCAAAGCAGCATATGGAAGCAAGAATGGATAATCTTAAGAGAGTAGATCAGTTTTTAAAAATTATATGGGTAACTCACCCAAAACTTTTCCTGATGGACAATTTTAAAAGACAAAAAAAGTTTTAAGGCTATTAAGAACTAGACCCATTTGACCAATACTCCTTTTTTAAAGATTTATTTATTTGAGAGAGAGAACATGAGCAAGGACGAGGGGCAGAGGGAGAGGGAGAGACAGAATCTCAAGCAGACTCCCCACTGAGCATAGAGCCCAATGCAGGGCTCCATCCCAGCAGCCTGAGATCATGACCTAAGCCAAAAATCAAGAGTCAGACGCTTAACCAACTGAGCCACCCAGGTGCCGCTTGAGCAATACTCTTAATCTTAAAAGCAAAAACAGAAGAAAAGAAGCTTCCAAATTAAAAACATATATTTGAGATTTCCATTTTTTTAATATTTTTTTATTATTTTATGTTAGTCACCATACAGTACGTCCCTAGTTTTTGATGTAAAGTTCCATGATTCATTATTTGTGTATAACACCCAATGCACCAGCAATACGTGCCCTCCTTTTCCATTTTAAGAATCGGAATTCCTTATGTTCCACAGATGAGTGAAACCATATGATAATTGTCTTTCTCTTCTTGACTTATTTCACTTAGAATAATCCCCTCCAGTTCCATCCATGTCAATGCAAATGGTGGGTATTTCCAGTGGCTGAGTAATATTCCATTGTATATATGTACCACATCTTCTTTACCCATTTATCCATGGGGGAAGGGAGGGAAAACTGAAGGGAAAGAAATCAGAGAGAGAGACAAATCATGAGAGACTCTAGACTCCAGGAAACAGAGGGTTTCAGAAGGGAGAGGGGTGGGGGGATGGGGTAACCAGGTGATGGGTATTAAGGAAGGCACATGTTGCGACGAGGAGTAGGTGTTATAGGCAACTAATGAATCGTTGAACACTACATCAAAAACTAATGATGTATTACATGTTGGCTAACTGAACATAATACAAAATAAGAAAGAAAGAGAAAGCAGCACAAAAGCTATGCTCACAAAAGTTAAAATTTTAAAAAATCAATCTAACTTCATTTTTACTATATACTCTTTTGTATATTCTGATTTTTTGAGACAATATACTTTATTGCCACATATTCTGATTTATTTTTACCATGGCCATGGATTATCTTTAAAAAATAAATTTGAAATCTTAGGAGGAAAAAAAGGAAAAAACTTCCATGAAAAAATGGCATCATTATAACTGATGTGAAGACATTTCCAGGACTATTATAAACTGAGTTGATAAATATATTCACATCTATAAAGTGATTCTGTATCTGGGAATGTTTTGAAACATGAAAAACTATGATAAATAATGTGTTTGTAATCATTCTTCCCATCATTGGGTGGATTCTCTGTTGACTTTTCACTATTCTTGGTGACTTGCATTGGAGTTTCCATAAACCCACTAAAGAACTAAAAAAAAAAAAAAAATTTAATTCCAGCATGTGGATACTTGACCATATCACTAGCAAGGACAGAAACGACTGGGTCAGAATAAAGTCTTACTTCTAGCTTGCTCTCCTTTGAGGGAAGTGAATGCTCTCCTCCAATTTCACCCTCTTTATCCTGCTCCCATTTTCTTCATCTATAAAATGGAACGACTGTTACCCACCCACACTGAGAGCATGCCCTGGACAATATTTCAAGTGTAGTACAGATGAGGGTTTACTTTATCAAGATGACTGCGCACTTACGACAGAATTGAGCACACTACTCAGAAGTTACCCTTGTCAGGGCAGGCTTCTGCCTGGGCTTATACTTCTCCATTTGGGCCAATATGGGACCCAGAATCTTCTCTGGAGTGGTCAAAGAGTCCATTCAGACCAGTACCCAACAACACTAGGAGTTTTAGTAAAACAACAGAAGGATATGTTGAAATCTACACTCTGAAATGAGACCCAGGTGGACACACTAACGTAAACCGATCATAGAAATTGCACATTTTCTAAATTTAATATCCGGTTCCTCCTCATCTAGCAAATAGCCACTCCTTTTCTCCAATCGGAATTCTTCCAGGGTCCTGATCCTCTTCTGCTTGTCCCCACGTGGCTCTGGAATACCTTCAAGCATGCCTGTCCCTGAGAGTTGCCCCGAAAGCTCAGGCTTTCTAGCCGCAAAAGCTAAACAGTCATTTTAAATCATCAGTCTTCATCAATTGATTTCTCCAGGATGTTTTTCTCCCATCAATATGCTGTGTAAAATGTGCAAAGTGTGCAAAACGTTAACGGCTGCCTACTTGTTAGTGGGACTGACTGCTTGATGCTGCAGCTCTCGCTCACTTGTTTGCACCTGCTGTCCTGATGCACCCCGCCTGCACCATGATCAGTATTCTGCAGGAGGTGCCAACCAGAGGAGGATTTTAAGCCCCTTTGGCTGGGAAACACAATTTCTTCTTTGACCTTCATTGAAGAATACCATGACTATCCTTGGATAACATTCCCCTCAACAGTATTGGTGGTCTGGGAATGTTACTTGCGAGCATCACCTACTATGTGGGGGCTACACCAGCATGCACCCCAGCCCCAGCTGCTCCCTGAACCATTCAGGGGAGCATGTGTGCTGATACTCACATATGTCCTGATAGCCGTCTTACTTTTCCAGCACTCCTTCCTTCTCCACCCGCTGACCTTCCTCCCATCGGCTCAGCTATACAACCGTATATCGTATAGCAGCTTGAGATAGAACTAAAGCACCGACGTGACTTTAAGATCACCAGAACACCCAGCCCCGGCTCTTCCTCACCCTTTCAAGCCCTAGAAAACACATTGCTCTACCCCACACAGGAAAATACGGAGTGCATCTTATTTAAGTCATTATTCTCCTATCACTTCTGTATAAGAGGCCAAAAAATGACACAATGCCTCCCCTCTGCCCACCAACATCCTGTGGTGGATCTCAGACGTTAAGTCCAATTTAACCACAAAGTACTTGCACTGTTGAAGAAGGAAGAACCTAGTGCCTTGTCCTAAGAAAAGCGACCAATCAGAAGAGCGGACCCGGCGCAAGGCGCATGGCCCCTTGGCCGCGGAAGGAATTACAGCAAAAAAGGCAAGTACTTCCTGCCAGAGCAGGGATCCTAGCAGTCCAGCCATAGGAGTTCATGCAAATAAGAGTAGAGCAGTTGCGGAAAATAATCAGCAACTGCAACCAGGTGCAAAACCAATGGACACGTAGTTCTGAATAACTGCTCCATGTAGACAGCCAGAGCAGAAACCTCGTCATGGCCAGGGGAAGTGCAGACAAGTCCAGGGCAGGGGCCACTGGCTGGACGCAACCTGATCGTGATCCTGGCGGCAGGGTTTTCACATGTTATGGTATGCCCTGAACTTTGTTTTGTTCCATATGTATATGGAAAATACAATGAAATAAGCCACCTATTTCCAATCAATATTTTGATAGGCTATATTAAATAATCAATCTTCTTAAAGACTATAGCCAAGTCTCATTAGCTGCTGTGTTATACTCCTTTGATTTGTGTTGGCTTTCTGGACTGTTTGGCCATTCTCACTAAACTTTGATTAAGGGAAGATAAAGAGGCAGAACTTTTGGGATTAGATGAAAACCTTTACCCTTTTTCCTGCTGGTCTTTCTGTTAAATTGTATTTTCCGGCTTAAAATAAGGTCTCCCATGAACGTGTCTGTCATGATTTTCAAAATAACAATAGTTGGTTGTTAAGGAATAAAAAGCACAAGGCATGTTATGTTTATTTCTCCACCTTTCCCCTCAACTCAATGGCTGTTACAGGGCAGCAATAGTCCCCCAGAAACAGGGGTTCTTTTAACTGTACCAGAAAATGCGTTTAAAAACCTAAACGAGCTAGCTGCAGCCGTATCTTTGTTTGGCAACCTGAGTATTCTCTTCAGTTAGGCCTGCTCATTGCAACACACAAAGGATTACTCTGCAGCCAGGGATAATAGCTGATCCCATAATCTGGCACTAACACTTAGAAAGATTAATTACCCTATTAAAATCTTAGACATTACTAAGAAAATCTTAGTATAAACCTTTTAACTCACAACAAATGCAGCCTCCTTGGTGCCTTCAGTTTGTTATACAATATAGGTCCTCACCCTCCTACACTTGTTCACCGTTGTTTCCAGCATCTTCAGGAATATCCAGATGCACACACGCAAAAGTGCACACACATCAGCAAACCTGCACCGAGCAACAGACAAGTCGAAGCTGCTTCCTGATACAAAGGCATAAAGTGGGAATGTGGTTGGAACAGATAAAGTAAAAACTCCTCCTGTCTATAAATTGGCTGCTCTGGAGATTAAGCGGCAGGGGAAATAAAAAATAAAATAAAATAAAAAAAACACGGATTCAAAAGCTGCTGCTGTGTCAGAAACCAGAGGCACCTAAGAAGATTCGAGTTGTAATCCCCCCACAAATTATATGCCCAATATGTGAAATGAGGAGGAGGGTTGAAGCCTTGATGCTTAGCATCAAAGTCTCCCTCTGGCGTAAAACACCGAGGATCAGTCTTTGGGGATGCCTCTGTTTTTGGGGGGGGGGGTTTGTTTTTTTATTTCCGTATTCTCGCGTCAGCCTGTATGATTCCCTTTTTTCGCTGGGAGTGCTTCCTTCCCAGATTTCTTATGACATTTGCAAGAAAAACCCATTGGTTTCAAGACAGAAACAACAAAACGCAAGAGGAACCAGGGGCTCAAGTAAACAGGTTACAAGTCATGTGCTGGCTGATCACAAAAACCACCTCCATCCCACTTATCAGTTATGATACTTCATGGACAATGTCATCAAACAACCGGCGTCAGATGTTAGCCACAGAAAAATGCTGAAATGCTGTTAATAGTAAGTTGGTTCAAAGCACAGCCTGTAGAGTCAAAATCCCAGCTCCTGCACGGATTGGCTGTGTGAGGCCAGGAGATGTGTCATGGGACCAGCCTTGGTCTCAAATGCCCCATCTGTAAAGTGGAAATGATAGTAATACCAGATGCCTGAAGGTGTTGAGGGAGAAAGCTGGGAGGGGGGCAGTTTGTGGTGTGTCTGGCCCAACCCCTAACTCATCACCACTGCTCAAAAAATGTTAGCTGTCCCTGCTCCCTATCCCTGCAGAGTGATTTCAGAATAACAAAGCAGGCCGCAGTCCAAATGAGGACTTTAGGACTAACCCATCACTTGCCCCTTCGAGCTAGTAAGTAGATCAGGTTCCTAAGCGGGGTATCTTGGCCTCATGGCCTGGCCCTGCTCGATGGGGAGCCTCCTCCCTCTGCCTACCACTACCCCTGCTTGTGCGTGTCCTCACTCTTTCTCTCTCAAGTAAATAAAATCTTTAAAACAAAAACTAGTAGAAGACCCAAAGACGCATTCACTCCCCTGACTCCATCATACCCCACTCCCAATTCTCATTTACTTTATCTACTTCTGCTTTTTTTTTTTTTTTTTTGGATCGAGTTTCACCTACTACCTCAAAGAACCACAAAGAAAAAAAGACTTTCCCATTTCTTTTAATTGCAAATGGGAGGCATAAACAAATGGAACTTTCAGGAAAACCCCAAACTGCTGCAGCAATACCAGCACTTCCCAGAGTGCTGGTCCTTTGCATTTCCAGGTCCATATAGAGAAAGTCGGTCTTTACAGACTTGCCCAAGAAAATGTGGAGCCATAGATGGTATAAATAGAACAAGCATGAGGATTTTCCTTGCAATCAATGAAGTTACAGTTAGAACTTCAAAACAAAAAGAACACTTCTGATCTTAGCAACAAAGGCCTTCCACTCACTGCTCTCAGGAGGAGACAGGAGATGTCAAGACTCTGTGCTGGGGCATTTGGTTCTTGATGCATCTGGAACTGGAGGCACAAAACATGTCTCTCTGGGCCAGTAAAGAGCTGAAATTAGTGCTTTCTCCTGTTAAGAGTAAGCAAATTCAGTCAATTTTTCATGTACCTAGCAATCTTGCTTTTGAGACACTGGAAGAAAATTTCTGAGTGATTAAAACGAGATCCAGGGAGGATAGTCTGGATGTTCAAAATCCTTCCTTCCTGACATTGTCAAACAATGACTTTCTCCTGTTCTCCAGTGCTTGTTTCTCAAGTGTTGCTGCCTACCAGTCTCAGATACACAGAAACTGTCAGCTCAAACAACATGGAGACAGAGATGGGTACGCCAGAGTTGTCCAATGTTAGCATGAGAATGAAATCCCAGCCACATGAGGGGGAGAGGGGAACTTGGCACTCAAAATGACCATCATTCCCTTAACGATGTGCACATCAGCACTTCTCTGAAAGATATTTATACAAATAAGCTTGAATTCCACACTTTAAAAATAAAGGACACCTTGTCACCAATCCAGGCTTATCAAGGTGGTCAGCTTCTAATCAGAAATGTCTCATTGAAACATCCACAGATAGCACATATAGAAACTAGAAAAAGTTTCTAAGGGCTTCTGATGAGAAGTAGATCTGCTGTAGTAGAGCTGAGTGTAGATCTGCTTTCACAGGTCAGAAACCAGCCCTGTCCTTAGGAAGCCTTCCAGTTGAAAGGCCTCAAAAACCAATCATAAAAAAAATTAAAATTTTAAAAATAAAGCTGATTTGCAGGAAGAAGGAAAAAAATCTATTGTTAGTGGACTCCCATATCTGTAGGGTTACAAGGACAAAATGCCTGCACACGGCCTGGGAGAGCCTTCTGAACAACTAAGAAGATAGGAAGAAAACAATGTGTCAGGTGCACAGCAGGTACATCTGTAGGAAGAACTCCTAAATCAGTACAGTCCTGGGGAGCAAGCAGCCAGGATGGGACAGGGAAGGCTTCCCTGGTTCCCCAAAGTCTGCTTCTTCATCAGCCTATGTATTTCTAACTTGGGCTCTATCCAGTCTGGATGCTGAGCTAGATGGTAACATGCAAGAAAGCCATAGGCTCAGTGCTCTACCTGGGTTTCTAGATCCAAGGGCTGAGCCCATCCAGGCCCTGCAGGGCTTCCCCTAGAGGCCAGACTACCATATTGGAAGACACCATCTGTAGAGCCAGAAAGGTCGAACTTCACATTCCTGGACCATCCCTTCCTTGCTGTTGACCCCAAATGAGTTATTTTAACTTCCTCAGTTCAAGTCCTTAACTATTAAATAAACAAAATGCTTATTCCAAGGATTATGACAAACCACAGCAGTTAGCTTTTAAAATTATTAACAATAATTTTGTATTCCTCATCCCTAATCTCCTTCTGCTCTCAGGGTTTCAAGGATCTCAGGCAGCAGGGGAATAGGCTCAGCTGTGAGCAGAGCCACAACTCCATCCTGCTAAGTATGACACAAGCTCAGAACAACCTGACTCCGTTCTCTTGCCTTACTAGCCTGTGGCTCCAGTGCCACCACCACCATCACTGCTACCCAGGTGGTGATCCAGTTCAGGCTCCTCATAGCCCACAAGTAACAAAGTAATTCATCAACTGCTTCAGCATGGCTCACCACTGTCCTGTCGCTTGAACCATGAGCTTAGACAATTAGATAGTGACAAGAGGTCATTCAGCCTGAACTCCACCCTCAAAAGTAAAAGCTCAGCAAACATAACTACGCAGACCAACAGGGATTACCAGGAGATACCACTGTTACAAGACAGCAACAACAAACCTTTGTAAGTCTTTGTTGCAACATCATCTAATTTTTTCATCCTAGCTTAGAAAAGCTGAGTCCACATCTTATGAATCCAGAAACTCACAGCAACAACTGACAATGAACTCAGACCCTGCGATTACCTTACATGAATTATTTTGTTCAATCTCGTGACAATTCAGAGTTAGGAACTATCATTAGGCCTATTTTACTCACACAAAAGATAAAATTGAAGCTCTTGGCAGCTAATTAACCTACCCACGTTAAAAGAACTGGCAATAAGGACATCTTTAAGAGAATGGCGTTCATTTTGAGTCTCCCTCTCCCCCTCTTGTCACTGGGATTTCACTTTTATGCTGGTATTGGACAACTCTGGAGCACCTGTATCTGTTCCCATAAGGTCTTCACTCACAGTCTCTGTTTTTCTGAGACTGGTACCCACACAGCCAGAAAGCGGTAGAGCGGATGTTTGAACCATGGCATCTTGACCAGAGAGCTTCACCAGCATGCTGCATCAGATTCCTTTTGATAACCTTAGGTCTTATAGCTCAGATTCACCTTTTCAACAAATATTTATTGGTCATACACCATGTGCCAGTCATTGCCTTAGCACTGGCAATAACACAGAGAGAACTGTTTTCATGAAGCTTACTTTCTATTTGGATAAAGAGAATATAGAAAGACAAACATATATAAAGATCAGGTAGTGATAAATGCTATGAAGAAAAAGGGCTACAGAGAGAAAGTACTAGATATTAGGGTGTGCAGGTGATCACTTCATTCAATCCTGTGTCTTCAGGTAGGATACAGATTATTATCCCCATCCAATATATTGGATAATAAGTTGAAAAGTCAAGTGACTAGCCCAATATCCCAGAGCTTGCAAGAAATGAAGTATAAACTAAAAGCCAAATTTCCTACTGCCTCTTTAGTTGCCATATTTAGTTTGTCTAATACTTCAACCTGTAATTACACTTCCATATGTGCATTGTTAAGCACAGATAATCTCTTTGTACTCATTTTCCCTTGTTGGTCCCAATAAAATGAGATCATCTAACAAAAAACAGAGTGGACAAGGAAAAGGGTACCTAAAAAAAGAAAGCTCTCTGACCTCATAAGAAACTGAACTGTACAAAATGAGTTCTCTCACCCTCACTTTTAAATACTTTGATTAATAACTGATAGGCTGTGCTCCATTATAATACTCATGGATTTGGCTCTCACAAGTAGAAATATCCTGGATCCAATGCTTTAATTACTAAGGGAAAATAAGAGCCCCCCAAATCATGACTAACAGCATTGACATAATTTCCAATCCCACTCTTTTGTTTGGGCAATAAACAAATGAAATTTTAGTGATAAATTGATTGCTCCGTCCTGGGCTGTTAGACCATGGACATGCTAATGGGCTGACTTGCAATTATGTGGTTTTGACGTGACAAATATTAATCAGTTTAAACTCTCTGAAGACTTTTTGGAAAACATGACCGGGTAGGGAAAGATAAACGCCATTCTTATAACTGATTAAATGTCTTTATGGTTATTTTCTTCCCATGCCCATTTTTTTTTAATATTGGCAGGAGAACAGATAATTGACAGCTGCAAATCTCAACCACAAATTATATTACTCCAAACAAGCAGGGAAAGACTAAACCTGTGAACTGATAAAAATACAAACTTTGGACTGAGCTTTTCCTGGGCTGGGCATTTGGTGAGCCAAAAATTCAATCAATCCGCAAGTGTTAACTATTAACTATCTAGCTCTGTAAACACGCTCACATAACACAGATGTCATCCGGGGTGACCCTGCCTCTGACTCTATGCGAAGCCCAGCATGCCTCTCTGTTTCTGGGGATTCTTGGAAGACATGTGGTTTTCCCTTGACATCTTTGGGTCCAGCTTTCTCCTGAAATTCTAATAATTTACCTTTTCTCTCTTCTTGTGATCATTCCCTTCTCTCCTCTTTATGTGAACCCATTCATGGAATACAGACCCTTCTTGATTTTCCAAAATGATGACTCATACATGGCCATAGGATGTAGATGACTCTACCGAAAATTCAAGGTGTTGCTGGCAGAGGCGGCGGGATGGTTATTTACAAGGCAGCACAGATCAGCAGAAGACAGCCTTCTGCTCTTCTTAAGTTCTATTCGCTATCCCCATCAACACTCCAGCAGCAGTGTGGAACTTTCCCTGCCTTCTATTAAGACTCTCACCGTTGCTAACACCCACCACATACACATTTAACTTCCTCCTCCTCCTCCTCTCTCCTCTCTACTTCACTGGCCCCTATACTACAAATGCCCTATTCAGTTCTCATTCATTCAGCAAAGACTTCTCTCACTCATACCATCTGGGTCATGAGGGGCTTGCTTTCCCCAACCAAAACAATCAACCCAGACACAAAGCAAAGCAATGGAAACTTCCCGTAAAGGAAATTCTGCGATCAGCTCTTAAAGCAAGATATGTTTTTTTCTCCTCTACACATGTGACCCAGGTAATACAATCTTCTCAAAGGGTAGAAGAATAAGCATTACCTTCCTTTCCACCTACTTTCTACCTTCAAGCATAGCCCACAGTAGTTCGAGTGACTCTTCCTTATCCCCCAGCATAGCTTCCAATGCTAATTAATGTTGCCACTTCACCAGCTGTGGTATTTATATCTAAGTACGAAAATGCTAAGAAGATGAAGTAAAGGAAGGCCTATAAACCTCATTTGTTAAGCTGTATTGCCCCAGCTGGCAGGCCTCCAATTCACAGCAGATTATGTGCCTGCAAAAGGCACTGGAAGTCAAAATATTTTAAGGCAGATTTTTCTTTTATCTGTAGGAATTATCTCATAATAGTGGTATACTCCTGATCAGAAGCCTGATGCCCAAATTTTATCCAACTATCATCAGTCAACCCTTTGATCAGGTGTAAAGGACACACATATCCAATATTATCTAAATGTAAAATATTTTTACTTTTTTCATTATAAAAAGATTTTTCTGATTGTATAGTGTATGTTTATTGTAGAAGAATTACCTGCAAACTCACTACCAACAGATAACCACTGTTTACATTTTGTTATGTTTCTTGTAAGTTTATTTTCTCCACATATTTTTACAGATATGAGTCCCCTCAGTACATAATTTTGTGTTCTGATCTCGGCACTTGCTATATATTGAGAGTTTTCCCATTTGTAAACATAGTAATACCTATATGTTAATCCACATATACACTAATTTACATAACGTCACCTATTATTCAGCACTTAGATTTTATAAATAGCAAATTAACACCATATTAAGTCAACTGTTTGATCAACTCTGATTAAAATGTGTGTATACACATTAAAAATGTGCATACAAAGCCAATTAGAGTACAGAGAGCAATGTAGTAAGCAATCAGCTAACTTTTCCAATTTTTTTTATTGCAGTAAAATATTCATAACATAAAATTTATCATCTTAACCATTTTTAAGTGTACATTCTGGTACTATTAAATACATTCATATTGCTGCACAACAGTCACCACCATCCATCTCCGCCAACTCTCTTCGTCTTGTAAAACTGAAACTCTATACCCATTACACAATAACTTCCCCTTTCTCTCTCCCCACCTCCACCCCTGGCAATCACAATTCTACTTTCTAATTTTGACTACTCTAAATACCTTATGTAAGTGGAATCATACAGTATTTGCCTTTTAAAGATGGGCTTATTTCACTTGACATAATGTCCTCAAGGTTTATCTATGTTGTAGATGTCAGAATTTCCTTCCTTTTTAAGGTTGAATAATATTCCATTGTATGCACTACATCTACTTATCAATCAATCCATCCATCTGTCAATGGCCTCCGGGCTGCTTTCATGTTTTAGTTTTTGTGAATACTGCTGCCATCAACATGGGTGTACAAATATCTCTTCAACGTTCTGCTTTCAGTTTTGAAGGGTATCTATGCAGAAATGGATTTGTGAGATCATATGGTAATCCTCTTTTTAATTTTTTGAGGAGCCATTATATTGTTTGCTACAACAGCTGTACCATCTTACATTCCCACCAACAATGCACAAGGGCTCCAATTTCTCTGTATCCTAGCCACTGCTTATTTTCTATTTTGTGTTGTTGTTAGTAGCCAATCTAATGGATGTCAGGCAGTATCTCATTATCTCATTGTAGTTTAAGTTTACATTTTGGTAATGGTTAGTGAAGATGAACATCTTTTCATGTGCTTATTGACCGTTTGTATAACTTCTTAGAGAAATGTCTGTTCAAGTCCCTTGCCCATTTTTGGATTGGGAGTTTTTGTTGTGAAGCTTAAAGAATTCTCTAAATATTCTGGACAGTAATCCTTTATCAGATACAGGATTTGCAAATATTTTCTTCCATTCCGTGGGTTGTATTTTTTTTGTACTGTCCACATTATATTTTGATGCACCAATTTTTTTAATTTCCATAAAGACCAATTTATCTGGTTTTTGTTTCCTTTGGTGTCATCTCTAAGAAATTGTTGCAAAATGAAATGTCAAAGCTTTTGTTCTGTTTTCTTCTAAGAATTTTACAGTTTTAGAGCTTACATTTTGGTCTTTGATTCATTTTGAGTTAATTTTTGTATACAGAGTTAGGTAAGGGTCTAATTGCATTCTTTTGCATGAATCACATAACTTTTTACGTAATTTATTTAGCCTAGATGGGAAGCGTTCTGAAATTACAGAGAACTGGGCCAGCCCAGAAATGAAGCTGGAAAACAGGGAGATATCTGTCTCTACCCTCATCCCCATCCCCACTACCCCATATTGAAACTATACAGAGGAAAGGTGGGAGTGGGGAGATTCTAAGACCCAGAGGAAGATAGCATACTTTCCAGTGGTGTATGTCAACCACACAGCATGGTTTCCACCCACCCCCCTCAAAGTGCCATAAATGATTCCATGTGCGAACATATAGTAACTGATTCATGATGCATTGGAGCTAGCCATATATATATGTCATTTACTCTATTAATTAATCTTTGCCTCCAAATACATGATTCTAATTGTTTCCAAAATTATATTCATTAGTAAGCCAATACATTGTATTCTTGTCTGAGATTTTCTGTTTGAATTCTCACCTAAGGGAAAAACCAACTACCTCACAGCTTAACATGTCCCAGTTAAACCATGCCCAATTGTGTCTGATTCTGGGACATGAAAGCCAGGACATCGAGGGAATGTTAGGGTGGTGACAGTATCAAAATGGTAGCTCTACCCTTTTACAAATCCCAGTTCCAGCTCCCTGTCAACATTCTAAATTCTCTCTTGTGGCTATCAGGAATGTCAAAGACCAGGACACACTACAACACTCTTGGAATGGTGGAAACAAGACTCAAGTCCTATTTTCTTCCAAATGCTCTCAAAGGATCAGCTAAGAGTTCATAGAAATTGCAATCTCTCCTAACAATGTGCAAGAAACACTTTTCAGGGAGAATGGTCATTGGAATCACATTTCAGTCTCATAACCCAAGCTAAAAGGATTTTGAGGGAATTGAGAAGAGCCCAAGGAACAAAAGTTTGTGCCCCAACAGCCAAGTTTATTTTGTAGTAGCTCTTTATACAAAGAACTGGGATGTGAACATCTCAGCCTCCCTACTTCACCATTCGCAACATCGTCCTTCCATCTTGTGAAGCAACTGAAAAGGAGCCATCCTCTCCAGATGAATCCTGAAAAGACTAAAGGAGAGTGACCGGTCTCACACAGGGCAACCCAAAGGTACAACATAACAGGCACTGCTATGATTATGTAATGCTCTGAAGCCACAGCCAATGCAACTAATGCTGTGCAGAATAAAGGGGAATAATAAAGTAGATAAAAAGCCATTAAAATCCTGGGTCTCCATGAGGCTTCTCCTCCACTGAGTCACTCCAAGTGCCAACATGGAAAGTTGGCTTTCCAGGAGTTAGCACCATGTTGTAACCAGTCACTGTCTCCTGAGGGGAATAAAATCAGCCAACAAATCCATTATGCCTTTTCTTCTTCCAGAAGTTTCCTTGGCATTAAAAGTCAGAAAACTCTATAAATGACTTGCAGAGGATACCAGCACTTCATCAGACGTCCCTATAAATGGGCACTCTTGGTATTTTCCTAAGATCCAAGCCACAAATGGACAAATCAAAGCAGGATGAACATTCTTCTCAACACTGCCTCCCTCCTTACTCATACTCATGCCCCTGTCCCCTGGTTCTCACACCCCTGGTTCATTTCTGGATTTCCCTGCAAACAAACACACCCCCAGCTGATTCTCAAGCTTCAATGGAAAGTCAGCCTCTATGGTATGATCTGTGTTACCATCCAAGAGACTATTCACCCCTACAACTGGGAATTTATCCCAACATTGGGGGGAATCTCTCATATAAAGCAGAAGGACTGAGGAAGGGGGAAGTAGCTTTATTTTTCTTTGATTACTCAAATCAGAAAGATCTAACCAATATCCCTAAATAATAAATATCATAGTCCTTTTCTTTGATTTGGGGATAACTTCACAAAAGTCTCTGGCTTTGGTTTTTTGTTTTGTTTTCAGTTTCCCAGCCTGGCTGTCTTTGAACAGCTCGCCGTAATTTGAATTTCCCCTAGGGCCTCCTTTACAGAGAACTGTCCTAAAGACCTAGCTGGCAGCCAGAGGACACAGAGCCGGACCTGGGCTGGGGCTGGTGTACCCCCCCGGGGATGAGGCAGGAAGGGGCTGGCCTCCTTTCTCGGTGGCAGCTGTTCCACCTTAGCAGGCAGCTGCCAACAGCCTCCTGTTTGCAGCCGGGGCAAAACCTGTGATTCCGACATCATCTTCAGCATCAACCAGCTCCATCTCCCTCTCCTTCCGGCCCACGCTGCTGTCACCGTGATTATGGAGGCAGCAGTTGTAAAGTAATTAGGATCCTCCTGGGCCAGCCAATCTCAATGAGAGCCAGATGCCAGCTGCTCCATCGCCAGAAACATCTCCTTGGCATCCCTCCCTCCTCGGCACTCTTCTGCCTCCCAGATCCTATCTTGTGCCCCTGGCCACGGGAGTCACTAAGTCAGCCTGAGACCCAGTGGATGACGTCTCTTCTACCCCAAAGCCAAGGTTATCCATTTCCCTGGCTCCCTGGGAACAGCCCCAGCTCAAGACTACGTGGAAGAGGGTTGGGTAGTTGGTCATAGCCAATATCCACATTGTTGAGGTGGGGTTTCAGGGATCATCTGAGCACTGTTTGCTCCAAATCTCCACCTCTTGACATTATTGTTTGCATAGTGTCATAGGCTCCTCTGGGCCAACAGATACCTTCAATTTCACCCAACAATGATCCTAGGGTCTTTTCAACTCTAGGACCTGTGAAATTCAGGAAATGATGACACTGTCCATGGGACAATCTTCTGTGGGATGACACTCCGTGGGGATACCCAGAGTAGCCTCTCCTCTGATTTCTATTTCTCTGTTCTTCTCTTTCTAGCATCTTCAACTAACTATAGGGCAGAGATGCTGAAAATGCTCCTGTATCTGTCTCCTGATGACAACAGGGGGACTCACCTGGCACCATAGGACATCGTCCCTCTTGGTGCTCTGATTCCAAGAGCGAGAAAAGAAATGCAGCGATAAAAATCTGATTATGCTAAGGGAAGCCAAGGGAAACCCCACTGCCTGGAAGCCCTCACTGATCTAACCATGCTGTTCACGACCCCAGAAGTCTGTTTTCCTATCCCACTTCCATTTTCTCCTCTCCTTGTAGTCAAACAAGAATGTCACATTTCTCTGTTACTAAGGACAGTGGGTATTTTTAAACCCCATTTCCCTCCCTATGACTCAAAATAAGTACAATGTGAAAAACGGCTTCTCTGCTCCCTGGAGCCAACTCACCCAACCCAGTGACGACTTCACTCCAGGAAGAAAATCAGACTTGATGGAAGGATGTACAGTGGTACCAGTGAGGTCTGTGTAACCCACAAATACTGGGCAGAGTGGGGGGGGCGGGTGGAGCAACGGGATTTTCAAAGGCCCCCAGCCTTTCCTCCAGATTGTGAAGTGCCTAAGGCACCACTTTAATCCTTGATAGATGCAAAGGAGTCTTGGGGAAGCAGAGAAACAGGAAAAGACCATAAAGAAAGGGCTTGATTGTATTCAAGAAATGGCCATTCTAATAGCTCTGTGCCTGCAGGCTCTGCAGTCCTGTCCCCACCTCCGGGAGGAAATGATCAGCCCTTTCCCGTGTGCAGAGTTGAGCGAGCAGCCCACAGGCATCTACAAATCAGAACAGACTAGTCATGGGATGCCAGCCGAGCAGACGAAGGGTCACCCAGCAGGAAGATGTCACAAGCAGTGCCTGGCTCTGTGCCTAGGGTCACCGGCACGTGGCTCATCAGCAGTATTGGTGGTGAAGCCTGGGAAGTCAGCACATCCAGACAAGAGCAACGTGGCCAGTTATGATGTCACTATGAGATCAATCAGCCAGGGTGAAGGCATGCATGAGATCTGTCCTTGGATGCAGGAGGTTGAAGAAGTAACTATCCCCGCCTGCAGGGATGCCCTCTACACATCCACATGGCTAAGAGAGGAAGTAGACACACAGCCAGGACGCACAATGCTTACACCGAGGACTCAGACGCTGGAAAAATGTTGGTCCCTATAGCTCTGTGTAAAACAGAAGAAGTAAATGATTCAACTCAGGCACGATTTAAAAAAAAAAAAAAAAACTGAAAACAAAGTGTAAAGAGTCAGGCTAAGGTGAGGCAGCCATGACTTGAAAACTGTATTGATTTCTAAGTGGGAGTATTCTGCCCATGACACCTGTAATAGTTAGAACTAAATTAATCAATAAACTGATGGAGACTTTGCTGCTACTATTTTGAGGACCTTCTCAAATAATGACCATCACGATTTCCTTTCGTGCCCGATTATGAAATAACCCTCACTGCCTCCATGGGCACTATCCCTACTACTGCGCCCAAGCAACACGTTTGCCTCATGTGCACGCGTAGGTGTGCAGACTGGGTGAGTCCGCGCACCAGCAGCTGCACATACACACACCGCAAATACGGCCACGGTCTATTTTCAGTGCCAAATATCCTGGCCTTACAAAACAGATCCTAAACAGAACTTGTCCTTTTGGAGTCACCCTGAAACAACAAAAAAACTGACTTTGGCATGGACTTTTCACTTGGAGGGGAGGTACGGATGAGGCATGCCTTCCCTTCCCTCCCTTTGATCCCTCATCCCTTTGTTCTCTCGCTTTCTAGCTTGCTCCTTCGATGGCACTGGGTTAATAGATGATTATTTTCATGAAAGCAAACCTGCTCCAAGCTTCAAAAATCTTGCAAGAAATTGTTATTGTGATTCAATCTTTCAAACTTCACCGTGTTAATAATCCCTTTAGACTCATAAAGAGCTTATTGGAACCAGCATTGGAATTAATTGAATTTGTAGTCTCACCAAACAGAAACGGCAACTCTATTATTAGTATTAATTATGGTAGGTTTTGATATTTTCACATTTTTTATATTAAAGGGACAGTATCAAATTAAACACAAAGCAGCCTCAGCTCCACCTTTATGTCCTCAATTCATAGTTCTAGGACTCAGTCGAAAGCAGGATATAAACCATGTATTTAATATCTATATCTTTGTTATTAATGGATCTAAATTAGGAACAACAAAGTTGTTCATTCCATAGTTTATTTTTAGGCATTTTTTTTGTTTCCTATTAGATTATGCTCTTTATGGAAGGACTGCTTTTTGTATCCTGGTTCATTTTTTATTTAGGAATATTTTCCAACTGAGCTTCCTTTCCAGATTCTAAATTTTTACATAGTTTGGCTTCAGAATCTGGTAGAAAGATCAACTTATAAATGGTAAGGACAGTTTTCCCTGATATTTCTGCTACAAGTCGTAACAGAATGGACTCAGAGCCAAGAGACCTAAGTTCTCGTCCTGGCTCACCAGCAGCCACCTGTGTAATTTCCCAGCATCAGTTTTTCCCTTCACTAAAAAAAACAAAACAAAAAAAAGACCCACTACAACAAAGAAAGGATGGTTTTAAATATCATTATCCTCTCTAAACTTTTTCTGTTCCTACCTTTTATGATTATAATTACATGACGTTATAGAAGACCTCTAAATACCTCTCCCACTAGTGAATCATACATAGTTCTTTTTAATTGATTGTACTCCTTGCTATTGCTTTATGGGGATGAGAAAGACTATTTCTCACAATTGCTTGTGGTCTAGCATAATGTGATTTGGTAAAGCTTTTGCCTTAGACTGTGTATGCACGCGTGCCTAGGATGGGTATATTTTCGTATGAACATTGGAGAAGGTGGTCACAGCCAGAAGAAAGCACGTATGGTTCCTGAGCATTTTGTTTAACCACAATAGACCTGAGTTTCAGCAGATTAAGAAACACTATTGAGGGGATACAGTTATATGCTTTGAGAATCAAAACTATGTTCCATTCTCTATGGTGTTCCTTGATGGTAAATAATCATCTCAACCAGCCAGTCATATCCATTGTTTCCATCAGGGGTCCTTCAGGGAGCATTTGCTAAGGGATGAATCGTGGCAGTAGTGCTGTATCGAAGTCATAGTTCTTTACCCTCAAGAAGTTAAATGCTTCAGCTGAAGAAATACAGAACCATTGAATTTTAGGGTTGGAAGACTTACTAAAGTTCTTCCAGTTCAACCTCAACCCCATGAAACTGTTGTAAAGATTCAATTCTTTAACTCAAAAGAAATGATCTTGCAGTAGGAGATCCTGGAATACTGCACAAGGCAGGGAAGATTAAAAAAAAAAAAAAAATGCCCATCGGTTCCTTCATTCTATCACTCAACCAGCTCTCTGCTGTACTCAGTGAGTTTGTAAAAATAAGAAAATAATATCCACACCGTAACTTCACTGAACATAAAAGATGGGGCTGATATGCATTGATGAAACACATTCCTCTACATTTCCACTCCCTCAAGACGCCGAAGAAAATCAGTTTGTAGGATAGAGTGACTTGTGGTGAAGGCCAGGGGGACTGTGGATTGGAGAATCCAGCCCCTTGGCAGAGTAATTCCACGTAGTTGCCCTCCCTCTAGTGGTTAAAGTTGAGATGGCAGCTCTGTACTTTCAGTGTTGGGAGTCTGGATGGAAGAAGGAATAGGGGTTGTTACCCAAGCCCCAAAGTTTTGACTGTCTGTTTCAGAACCTCAGGACTAAGTTACAGAGCAAGTTGCCTTACAAAGGCTTCTTCTTAATTAGAACATCTTGCTTGTTTTTAATGATCATGGCACTTACAAAAGACCATATGTCTTTGAGACACTGCTTGGCAAGACTTTTCCAATGTTTACCAAATCTATTTTGTATCCCATGCTAATAATAGTCCAGTGGGTCCCCAGGCAGAGCGATGGAGACTGAGGACTTCTTGTTTCTCTTATTACTCAGTATTCCGCCTTCAGAATGTGAAAGACCTCTTAGTTCCTGTGAAAAGACTAAAACAGAGCTCAAAGTTTCCCAAATGCTGTTATTTTGGGAAACGTTTATTTCAAGGGCTAAATTGTAATCTTTTGACAAATCAACATTGAGCAATGCTCTGTGACTTTGTTATACACACACTTTAAACTATTTCTTCTAAATGACACTTTCAAATGAGTGGCAAATCCTCTCCCTATAGTATCCATCATGTAATTCTATCCTCTAGAGCCATTGCATGTAATTCAAGAAAGAGGGTGAAACACTGGGATGCCCAGTGTTGGTAATCACTGGTTCAAAGTCACACAGCTAGACTATCCCCACTGTAAAACTCTGACCACGCTGTGAAAATAGGGAGTGAGAGACTGCACCTACATTATCTATCACCAACATAATGATAGCAACAACAAAGGGTTTGTTCCTCGGGTCTGATTTGGGTCATCCAGAAAGACTCAGGTCCTCTTATTCACAGTGGAACAAAGTCATATGGTGAATTTATACAGGGATCTGAGGATTATGTGGCATCTAAGATCTGCGTGCTTCACGTGAGCCTTTGAAAGTTCATCAAACACTGGTTGTGTGCAGAATGCGTGTTTGATACTAGTTTTCTTCCTTTGGTTAAGTTGTAGTGAGCACATAGCGAAGTGTGAAGAATCTTTCTTAAGGTCGATAGCTCCATAGCTCTGGGGACATAATCCTTCGTTTCACATACTTTATGTACTTGGAAGGACTATCACCAGAGCCTCCTTCCTACCTGAGAAATACTGGCAACAGGGGTGCCTGGGTGGCGCAGTCGTTAAGCATCTGCCTTCGGCTCAGGGCGTGATCCTGGCGTTCCGGGATCGAGCCCCACATCAGGCTCCTCTGCTATGAGCCTGCTTCTTCCTCTCCCACTCCCCCTGCTTGTGTTCCCTCTCTCGCTGGCTGTCTCTCTCTAATAATCAATAAATCTTAAAAAAAAAAAAATAGTGGCAATTGAACCACCATGTGTTAAGAGCTTTGAAAAGCTCATCAAGATGAAAAGTGGTCAATGAAAATAACTAGCAGTGCTCAGCCTGTGTCAACCAGAGCTCCGAATGCCTCTTCTCTAATAACTCACTTATTCCACACCATAGTCATATACTGTAACTACCACTGACATCCCCGCTCAACAGAAATGTCCGTTTTGTCAAGTTATCTCTAAGTTTTGTAAGCACATTATCTCACTGTGACAATATTCTTGTGAGATTACTAAATACCTCATTTTGTATTTTCTTTATTCATAATACCAACATTATATTCCTTTAAGACATAGTACAGTGTCACATTTTTTTTTTAAATATCTGTTGAGGTCTTGAGGGCGGGGTCCATGCTTTAAGACTCTGGATTTTCTTTTCACAGATAACTTTGCTACATGCAGTGGGCGGATTCTCCGAATAGAATTTCTTTATGTCTAAATTTACTACTGAAGTTTTATTAAGTTATCAGGAGAGTTTGTGACATAGAGATCCCTTATTTCCCAAAGAGGAAAGCAGAATTTCATTGGAAGTTTGTGAAACAACAATTAAATTTAACTCGGAGGCTGCAGAACTATTTCCATCAGCTATAAAATTACTTTGGAATTAGTGAGCACTGAGGGCAAAGAAGTTGGAGAAAGCTCTTCTCTGATGTGAATATGTATTCTTCGGAGACCAAAAAAAAGCTACAATATATATCCTGGTGCCAGAAAATTTAACCAGAGTTAAGAGTGCTGGTGAGTCAGCACCTCAGGGGCAGAGCTGTAACTCCAGGAAATCTGGATTGAAGCCAAACCTGTAGGGGGTGATATACGTCTCAGGTTTCAGAGAACACAAAGACAATCTATCCCAAGACACAAAATACTTTGCATAAAATAATGGGCCACACACACGACGAGGTCATTATTTTTAAACCAGTTTACCAAAACTTCAACCTCTATTTCCCCCAAAGCACAGACACGCACCTCCAAATACACCTGTGCTTCTCTGTCCTTATGATCTGGATGGTTTACAGATCCTGTCTTGGGAAGAGGTGGAAATCATTTTGCATGAGATGTTGGCTGTGTCTATGTAACTTCAAAATCCAGTTGAAAAATAAGAAAAAAAAATATTATTCTAGTAAACAGATCACTTTATTCCAAGGTGTAATGATGTCTTCCTGCAATAAACCCCTCTGAGCAAATTCTCTGAGGGCTCTTGGTTGGAAACCATCAAGGAAGCCAAGTGCAGCCTCCTAAAAAGCTTACAGCCCAGGAATGCTGGGAAATAAGCCCCAAAACCGGATCAGAGTAACCCAAACGGCGCATGGCAATCTCCATGAGGGGGCACAGGATAGCCATGGAAGTTCAGAGGAGGGATCATGTGTCTCCAGTTACAAGAATCCAGAAGGATTTCATGGAGAGGCAGAACTACTAGCTGACCAATGAAGAATGGTTAGAAATTTAAATGGCCGGGGCAGGGAGACCTCGGAGGCAGAGTTAGCCTCATGGGCAAAGGCACAGAGAGGAGAAGGCTCAGGGCAGGGACAGGAAGAAAATAGTCATGCTTGAAAGAGGGAAGTGGGACGGGAAGATGGAAAAATCATTCCAAATATTTCCACCCATTTTTACGGTGTTCTGCAGCCAGAGCTGAAAACTCTTAGGAGCCAAGGCACAGAGAAAGGCCGGGTCCAGAGAGGAGTGATGTGCAAGAGAAGGTCAAATCATTTGGGGACCTAGAGGCAGAACAAAGAAAAACGAACCTTTCCAAACAAGTTAAATTAAAGTTCTGGGGACGTTAATACAAACAAGGCAATTACGACAAATGCGGCTTGAGAGCTGGTCTCTGTCTCTTGAGACAGGGCAGGAAGACTCAGCTAATGATACCAAGCTGAACTCTAAAGAATTGGATGTGGGCATTTTAAATGGGGAACCTTTGACTCCGGAACTATCTCTAAATGACTGCGACTTTATTGGTCCTTGGGGCACAAGGTCAAGACCCAATTTTTCTATCTAGTCCTCTACAATTATAATGAGGATGCTTGTTATTTAGTAATGTCATAGATTAAGTTTGAATGAACAGACCCAGTGCCTGGAAAGGATAATGAAAGCATCCTCCGCTCATCAAAGAAACAACATTGGAATGAAGGGTTCACTCCTTTCCCAGGGAAAAAAAGCAAAGTTTTTCACTTGACTTTTAAATGACGTTGAACCACGAGAAGTGGGGGGTGGGGTGTATGAAGAAGCCCAGATGCAACGTGTGAGCACAATAAGAACACTGGAAAATTCAGAGTATCTTTGGCTAAGTTTTAGTTCAGTGCTCTTTTTCCTGAAAAATAGAACTTTCCCCAAACTGAAGAGTATAAAGCATTTAACATAAAGAATAAAAGCTTGACCAAAAGAGAAGAACAAGATTTTGAAACTGGCGTGTCATTTGCTCGCCTCTGACCATGACCACCACTGAAAGTTCGTGTCCAGTCCAGTTAGCTCTGTTATGTTGTAAAAAGTTCTCAGTTTCAGAAGGACAGACTGCAACTGATTTGAGATTACTTCCTACACATGGTATTTCGTCACCTTTACTCCTTTGTGCCATGGGAGTGGTGCAGGCATATGCTTTCATACTATTGCCTTTGTTTCTGCCTGTGTGCTCGGCATCCACATTTATTTATAAAGCTGAGAGCTACTGAGCACCTGCTATGTGCCTGATACTTATTGTACCTGTTCACTGTTTCTCTGTCATTCCCAAAACCAAAATTCTGCAGATATCCCTATTGACATAATTTGAAAATTTAATTTCCAAGTGATCCAAGAGGACATGTTTCACATTTTGCTCAAAATAGTACTTGATTTGGGAAGGGCTGGAAAGCAAGGGAGGACCGGCACATCTACTAAAAGATAGGAACAGCTAGGCCAGCATTTTACATGCAGACACATTACCTTTTCAACAGAATTGCTCAAAGCACTGAATTTTACCCCCCTCTAGCTTTAAGCAAATAGTTAGTGCTTGGGAACTTCAATTAGAGTATTCGTCCTATTATGATTTTATATTCAAGTCATCGTCGTATTACCAAGGATGACACCAGGTTAGTCTGAATTATCTGCCATCAAGATGGGAAAGGAAGCACTATGTTTTCTGCATCAACATGGAACAAAGTAAAATAGAATGTAGCCATGAGTGGCTTTGTTTACCAGTCAACGTAAAGGACCACCTAAGACAAAGTTTCAAGGTAAGCAGATTGTCTGCACAGATCAAATAAACACGATTCCCCATTTTTTCTCATTCACCGTCTCAAAACTAATATTCGTCCTAGCCAGGTTTGTTAGTCAACACAAACTCAATGTGTTAACTATCCATATACTCCAGTTCTCATTAGCTCTGTTAAAAAAAAAAAAAAATTATATATATTTGCTTCCAAAAGACAAAATCAAGAAGTAGATATAATCAAGAGAAAAATGGGTAGGTTTCACATGGACCAAAAAAGTGTGGAGCTGTCAGTGGCCAGGGATTTTAAATATGTTATTAGTAACAGAAGAAACACAAACAATTAAAGCTTCAGGGCTCCTGAGGACGTTCCAGGGTCTACAAAGCTGAGAACAACTGTGTGTGCCGAATGAGGCCAGAGCTGGTGGAGGGGCAAGAGCGACCCTGTTCTGCCTGCTTGCCTCCACCTGTCCCCACCTCACCACAAAATGAAGTTGTGCTCTTCCTAGGATTTTCTTCCCACCCTGTGATAGATTTCAAGCTTCTTTTCTCATTGTCCCCAAACTCGCTGGCAGGGAGACCTGAGCCAAGAGGAACATGCCAAGGGAAGCCCAAGTGAGAAAGTGACCAGAGAATCACAAATGAATGGCAAAGGCTTTTGGGGACCACCATCTGCTTGCCCTTTTGAACCCGTGGATTCTATGATGAAAATGAAGAAGAAATGAGCAAATAAGTAAATCTAAATGGTTTATAAATCTATATCCCAAGGGCAGGAATAGGCATTGATGCAATTTGGAGTTGCAACAAAGTAAAAATACAAATTGCAAAATAATTTTAAAAATACAAATTGCAAAACGAGGATAAATGTTGAAATCCCAGTGCACAGTTTCCAACCATACCGAAGAAAGAATAAATACACGAATTAGGAAAGAGACCCCAGAAAAGAAAAAAAAAGTGGAGAAAGTAAATGTTAAATGGTAGAAGAAATCTGAAATGGAAATTTTAAGAAGCACAGTGAAATCTGTGAGTAAATCTAAACACCAACGCCCACCCCTCGAAACCTCCCTGAGAAAAGCCCTAAGAAAAAGAATCAGCATTCAACTTAGACTCTGGGAAAACAATGCGGGGCCCACCAACAGGCAAAAGATCAACGACATTTCGTACTTAAAGGGCCCAAATCCGCCATGAAGATTTAGAATGAAGTGCAAAGTTCAAATCAAAAATAGCGAGCAGCAAAACTCAACTGTCACTGTTGACTCAACAGTATACACTTTAAAGCATTAAAAATAGCAAAGGAGAGGATTACAGTCTCAAAAACTTTTTCAAAACATGGAAGCAAATGCCAACGGAATTCAAAAAGACAAGTTCCAACCAAAAAATAAACACGCAATCCACTGATGCAAATGTCATTGATTAGGGAAAAGAAGGTTGAGGAGTTGAATAGTCTTGAAAATCCTTAGTAACGGTGAAGACTATACAGGCCATTGAGGGGCAATAATTTTCTGACCGTGGTGGAGAGAATTACAGGAACTTTCAGGAACATACACAGAGAAGAGGCTGTGTAATATAGCCTCAGCCTTGGAATTCCATTTCCTATAGGACGGTATTTCAAGTTGGCTAATTCTGCCTCTGTCTCTGTCTCTGTCTCTCTTTCTCTCTCTCTCTCTCTCTCTCTCTCACACACACACACACACACACACACACACACACGCACACACACACACACCCCTGATATTCAACTTCCCCATTCCTTTCAGGAAATTCACTTCTCTTGCCCGTTTCCACTTCTGTGCCAAATGTTTTCTGATTATGAGGCAGTCTAGTTAGCCCCACGCTCCTGCCAAGTTCATTGTTTAGCTCCGGAATGAATGGCTAGGTCTGGATGGTACAGTACCTGAGACAGAGAAGTTTTGGTAAGCTTTGAGGAGGAAAGGGGAAATGCAATGTCGCCAACATCTAGTAGTATCTGTCTCTGCTTTTCCTAGCCTCGTTCAGTTGAATTCTGAGAGGTCTGACCGCTCCAGCTTTGACCCCTTCTGAGCACTGAGCGAGTCCTCAAAAGAAGAGGAAGCATTTTAGGAGACTCCCCACAACAGGGTAACTACTAGAATCAGTTAATCTGCTGTCCAGTATCCACCTACAAACAAGCTTCTGATCCAAGAGTGATAGCAAGGATTTGAAAACAGTGATGTTTGTCTCTTTTAAACATTGTATTCCCACGTGGTCTGAGCCTAATCAAGAATGGCTGTACAGAAAACCTTCCCAGGCACACAGGACCCTTGCTGACATGCTCAATGCCTTTTCTATTAGACTTTGAACTCCTGTCTCCTTACTGTCCCTTCATGGGTTTTTCTACACCCCTTGCTAGAAAGTGCCCTCACCCCCTCCCCTCAATGCTTCAATACTGTGGTGCCCCCTTCTCCCAGATACACATGCCCAGGTACGTATTCTCTGCCTGTGGCCCTATACACAGTGAGGTCAGGGGCAGTATCTACTCTCAAGCCATTTCACCCTGTTCTATTAGTGGCAGTGACAGATGGACAGTGACCATCCGATTATATTTTTACTGCTGTGAACCCACCTGATTCCTGCCATATCCAAGCTTTTAAGCAGCAATTTGCTTGTGCTACTTTCCTCCTTTGAAGTTTGTCTCCTAACTCATCAGTGGCTCCCACAGTGTTCACATGGAGAGAAAGTCCTCTGACACTGGCTATGCCAAACATGTCCTTACAGACTTGGAGATACCTCAGTCTTAGCTCCAAGGAGACCTCACATGGGCGTTTCCTCCTTCCCCTCTTTCTAACTGCCCCTCCCTCATCTGCTTTAAGAAGCCTCAAACCTTTGCACAACTCCCTCTAGTCCCCAGTGAAAAGTGAAAAGAATAGAAATACACAGGCTGAAATTCACAAATAGTCTCACATCACATCATCCTCTGAGAGCAGGTTGCGGGGAAAGGAAGGTGAGACAGCAGAAGTCCTATAAACTTGGAGTGGGATGGATGGTTTACACCTTGCCAAGAACAGGCTCATCACCTCCCCTGCATGCAATCGCAGCCATCATCAGGCAACATGACACAGAGGCACAAGCCCCCAACGGGCTTGGGGTGTCTGGTCTCTGCTCTGAACTCCTGAGTGACTTGCCCTCTGTCAGCTTCTGTTGCCCAAGACGTGAAATGAAGGCTTAGAAAGGATGATCTCTAAGGTCTTTCCCATCATAAACCTACAATCTGATTTTGTAGGGGAAGACAAGAGAGATTTGCATAGAGCCTTTGAGGTCACTGTGCAGGAGAAATACACATGTACGTGAGGACAGCAGTTTAGCTTATTTGTGATTTTATAATTTACTATTTTTTAATTTATGAAAAGATGTCCTATTAACATTTCCTGGAAGACAAGAGACTGACATCCAAATATATGGAATATTCTCACATGGACACCCTCTTTCTCAAGTAGAATTGTTCTGTATAAACCCATAAGGCATAGCTGAAACCGATGGGTAGAAGACAGCCTTAAGTTTAATATAGAAGAAATGTTTTATTCATTTTGGGGATGGTCCTAATATAGAATCAACTAAAAGCCTTCCACAAACACACTGCTTTCTCCCAAAGAGGTCTCTGAGATTGGGAGTGTTTAAGTCTGCGAGCATGAGCTGATGACGGCTGCTACACGACTTCTTTGCATAAAGGATCCTTCCCAGTGCCTCTCGCTGCTTCCTGCCTCGGCCAACATCCTGTCCAACAGAAGGGCCTTTTAGCTCTCAGATCAAAGCCTCCCCGTGTGCAAAGTGCCCATTGTTCGTTAGTGAAATGTGACTTGCACCTGCTCCACTGAGGTGTATGGCTTTCACGGCGTCCCTCTCGGTTTCAGCAGGCTGTAGCAAGATCACAGGCCAGTCGCTTCGGTGACGAAGGAAGCCACGCTCTGCCAGTCAAAGGCTGGGCCAGCTGTGCTGGTCCTGTGCGAACCAGGTGCCTCCTGCTTCCCCAGGAACCTGCTGCCAAGCCTTGGCAGCAGGGAGGACCAGCAGCTGCTCCTTCAGCCTCAGCCTTGTCTGTCCGTCTCCTCCTCGGTCTGAGGATCCAAGCACAGTGTGCTGGGAAGCTTATTACAAACAGGAGGAAAGAGAACTTTGAGAGAGATACAAAAGTGATGCTTACAGAAGGTTGGCTGAGGGCGTGAAAAGCAGAAACGCAGGCAACGTGGGAACAGAGACAAATTTCAACCAGTCTAAGCCTCCCATATTCTGAACAGCATCATCCTCAAGACAGGGCCAATGCATAACAGGAAGGGAGCAAATTGTTTATTAATAATATCAGTGATATTATTATTGATCATTGATTTTAAATCCATGCCAACATTGATCCAAACAAAACACTGATCATGATAAAAATTCACAGCCTGAATTTAGATTAGCCGACAGTGCTGTTTGCCCTGGAGGGATGCTCATTCTCATGAAGTTTCATGAATTAATATGGACAATAGCAGCTGGGAATAAGATCACCATTGGTTGCCATGAGCTTTCCTGGTTACAGGTTCACTTTGTGTCATGACTCGGGAAGCACTACTAGGCTATAACTAAACTGGGTGCATTTGGATCTTGAATTGTATATATGTGTCCTTTTGCTAGAAAATATTTAAATGCCACCAAGCCACTTGACCAGCTGTCTATGCCCCTTGGATCCCACAGTCTCCTCATTAGATCTGAATGATGTTATTCAACTAGGTGGGACCAGGAGTGAACAACAGATTTGCCAAGTGAGTGGCTTCCTCCTCCAAAAGGTGCTTCCTTGCACGGTGTCCTTGGAGCTGTGGCAAAGGGCTCCTTCCCAAGCAGTAAACCCCAGTCAGGAGGGGGCGGGGGGTGGGGATGCAGGGAGTGTAAATGACACTGTTGTGCCATGACTCATCCTTTCACTGACTTCATTCACTTCTGTGTTTGTAGCCAGTTGGACAGCTGTGTTGGCCATGTGAAGTCAGAGAATTTTTTTGTTCCAAAGACAGGAAGATGGGGGGGGGGAGACAGATAAAACAGTGGGTGCGTGTGTGTGGAACCATAATTACAGCATGACTTCAGCTTCTCTTGACCAGCTAACAGTCACCGCATTAGTCACCAGTCCTCAGAGGACGAGACGGGTCTGGGTGGATTCAACATGAAGTGAGACGGGTCTGGCCATGGAGACTCAGGTCCAGGAAAGGGTTCTCGTTGTGTCGCAGCAAGGTGAGGGGCAAATGCCAAACACTGAAGGATATGGTCCTTAACGAGACACCGAGGAAACTCAGGCTATTACAAAAAATACAGGGGACAAGGACCTTGCCCGCAAAATGTCCACAGTCTGGGGGGAGAGACAACTAGGATTAGCCAGACATGCTAGCAATTCTTTCAGATCACAGAGGAGGAAGAATTCACACTCTACACCTAGCTATCCTATGACAACCACAGTCTGTGTTCAAAACTGCCAAAACAATGCAAATGGGGCCACAGCCAACACTTTTTTTTAATGTTTTTTTATTATATTATGTTAATCACCATACAGTACATCCCTGGTTTTTGATGTAAAGTTCGATGATTCATTAGTTGCGTATAACACCCAGTGCACCATGCAATACGTGCCCTCCTTACTACCCATCACCAGCCTATCCCATTCCCCCACCCCCTCCCCTCTGAGGCCCTCAGTTTGTTTCTCAGAGTCCATAGTCTCTCATGCTTCATTCCCCCTTCTGATTACACCCCTTTCTTTATCCCTTTCTTCTCCTACTTATCTTCCTAGTTCTTATGTTCCATAGATGAGAGAAACCATATGATAATTGTCTTTCTCTGCTTGACTTATTTCACTTAGCATTATCTCCTCCAGTGCCGTCCATGTTGCAGCAAATGTTGAGAAATTGTTCTTTTTGATAGTTGAGTAATATTCCATTGTATATATGGACCACAACTTCTTAATCCAGTCATCTGTTGAAGGGCATCTCAGCTCCTTCCACGATTTAGCCAACACATTCTTTCTAACGTCACTTAGACCCTGAGCTCCCCCTATATGCTATTCCTTGTCACCCATCAACACTCACCCTCTCCTAGCTCCTGCAAAAACGACTGCAAATCTCCAATGTTGCTTCAAAACTGTGGCCTGGGCCTCAACCTTTGAACACAGGGAACAGCCAACTGTGGCCAACAGCTGAAATCCAGCCTGTCACCTCTTCTGCAAATAAAGATTTTTTGGAATGGTGAATTCACTTAAAGTAATGTCTATGGCTATTTTCCCACTAAAATAGCAGAGTTGAGTAGTTGTGACAGAGACTAAAGCCTAAACTATTGGCTATCTAGCCTTGCAGATAAAATAGTTTGTTCCCCCTGCTCTAATACATATCAGAAAACATCTCTTCGCCAAGAAAATGTGAAGGTGAATTCCTTCACCCTTTTGACAAAACATCTACTCAACAGTCTATAGCTGTTTCTATTCCCAGCTGGGCCAGCCCAGATTCAGGAGAGGAAGGTGCCTCCTCTCTTGGTCAAGACCCATCTGTCCATTCTGGGAAGGGATGAATTAGAACCAGGAATTCACATCTTCCCTAAATACTCCTCACACAGAATGAGATCAGTGCTCTTCCTCAACGCTCCAAAAAGCATCCCGTGCACTTTGCACATTTTCTTTGCAGCATCTCCTCCAAGTATATCACACTATACTGATTTAGGATAGGATAGGACACAGTAACGGATTTCATAGCTTAGTACAGCTTTTCTTCTCGATCATGCAAAGTCTGATGGAAGCTGGTAGGAATTCCCTCCACCTGACAGTCACAGCCCAGGCTCCCTCCACCATGAGACACTGTCAGGTCCATGACCGCTCATTTCCTGGGTCATGGCAGCATGGGAAGAGAGAGCAAGAAAGTAGTGTACTGCCTCTTAAATGCCTCAACCCATGAACTGCAGTCACATCTCATGACTGAAGCTAGTTCCACAGCCCCATCTCCTGCTGGAGGCTGAACAACATAACCTCCTGTCTGTTCAGGAAGAAAAATTCAACATGGTGAGCACCAGGAGCTTCTACCATCTCCAGTCTCCTTTGTCTTTGTGCCCCAATACCTGGAAGAGAGATGAGTGCATACTAAGTACTGAACAAAGATTTTCTGAATTGTGTTGACTCTGCCTGGTGAGCTTAAGGGAAGTCTTCACAGAAGAGATCAGGAAGTGGAGAAAAAGCCCCTTCCAAGCCCTAACCCCAGGAAAGGAGTCGGAAACAAGAGAAGAACCAACAGACAGCATTGTTGAGGCATCCAAGTGAATGAATTAAGACAAGAATAGTCAATAGCATCACATGCCACAGAGGAAATAAATAAGAACATGACTGAAAACAGGCCATTGGATTTGACAATTAGGTCATTAATGGCTTTTCTCTGGTGCAGGCCAAATCTCATTATGGTGAGTTTTAAGAGAGAATCCAAATCATTTCAGTGAGCTAGAGTTTCATAGTATGAATGTTGCTCGAAACAGATGGCTATTTGAGATTTGTGGATGTTTTGTTACTCTGAGATTTTTAACCCTAATAAAATTTCTTGCCATGAGATAGTAATATATTTACCATTCATCATGCACTTGCTATGTGCCCAGCACTCCACTAAGTACTTTATTCACATTACTGCTAATATCTAATAACAATCCAAGAAAGAAGATGTTGTTATATTCTGGTCCCACAGTTAGTTCCTACTGCAGTGAGTATTGGGTTGCAATCATGGTTGGTTCCCAAATTTGTCCTTTTTCAACTACGTTAAGTCTAATTCCCCAAAACATACAGTGGTTAAAGCTGTGCCTATTAGATCTAGAGCACGCCCTAAACAATAAAATGTCAAGATGGAGTGGCTCTCTGGTGTTGAAGGAGACTGCCCTTTTCATCCTTAGCCTCAAAATCATTCCATGCCAAGGCATAGTGACTGATGCAGGTATTCTGAATCAACCTTCTGAAGTTGTCCTCACTTGAGAAAAATTATACAATGCATGCAGCATCCAAACTTTCCTTAGTTCTTTCCTGGTTGGCTTACTTGTTACCATCTACACCTTCCTTTTACTTCTGCAAGTCATAATTTGATAAATTATTTTTGATCTTGGTGAATTCTCAGATGTTTTCTCTTTCATGTAACATGGTGAACAGTGTGCTATCTTTGGGTAATGACGGTTAAGTCAACAATAAAAAGTATACTACTCAAATTTTGCAGGGAAAACAGTGTCAAGTATATAGCGGTTTAGTTGCAGTTGGATTGAGAGAATATCTTTGGAAAGTTCTCTGTGGGTCAATAGGGAATGGGGAAGGGAGACTTACAAGTGCTATCTTGGCCATACCAAGAAGCAAGTTCCACCATAGTTCATTTAAAGCTCCCAGAGAACGTAGTGCTTATTCTCACCTTTGATTAGTCCTATAGTTCTGTGGTGCTTGATTGCTTCACAATCCCAAAACTACTAGACAAGTTGGCTCTTTCAGTTCATATCTGTTATTGACTCCTTGTTTGACTGGGCCATTTGCAACATGACTTGAGAACACAGTGTTCACCACACTTTCTAGATGGGAGATATTGGCATCTATTACACCTTGGCCTATTAAGTCAGAAATGTATGTGGCTAAACATTTATAAATTTTGTTGTAATTTTTAATTCTAAGCTTCATCAGAAATTTCAATGAAGTATTACCTTTGCAGAGTCTGAAAATTAAATGATTAAAATTAGTCATTTTTATGTGCATCTTCAGGACTGAGTGTTAGAAAATATTAAGCAGAACATTATAGGTATGTTTTACCTACTAAAATATCAAAGTTGTATTGAATGAACACCTGAAGTGGGCAGAGAACTGGGAAGATACTACTTACCTTCTGTGTGTCATAATACAGTAGGAAAAAAAAAACACTAAGTGAATGGATTTGCATAAAAACACGCAAAGCACTATGTCCACAGGTGCAAAATAACAAACATCTGTCTTAAACTTCTGTATGCTACTCAATACTCAATTTACAGAATAGATATTTGAATACCTCATGATAAATAGTTCACTTTAACAAATTCATTGAAGGTTTTCTTTCAACAGGGATCTCTTATATGTATTTCTACCATGATTCTCTGGAAGCTTAATATCCCATACTATTCCAAACATTTTCCCCTCCATTGCTGACCCTTACTTCAATCCTGGCCCCCTGCGTTCAGTGGATGGATTGGACTTCTACTTCACAAAAAAAAGTAGCACCATCTTCCTGCAGTTCATCAGCTTTTCCTTCTTTCTTTCATACAATGAAGGTAGCATCTCACCTCCATTCAAGGTTCAACCCCTGCCAATAGATTCTGGGTCCACTCCTCTATTGATTTCAGACTTTACCCCTTAACTTGTCCCCTTTTTTGCTAGGACTTAGATCTGCAATTAAATTCATTTAATGTCAAATGCCAGCCTTTCAACCAAAGTTCCCCAAGGCATTTTTGGTTGGTGAGAGTTAATCCTCTGTTTTCTCAAAATGGGCTTCTATGGATAGTATTTCCTGAGTTCTTACAAATTTGAAACTTTTTGTAGCCTTTTAGATATGACAGACATCTTGGCCATATATAAAATCTCCAGCTCATTCTTTCTTTCCTTAAATATAAGGATTATTCCACAATCATCTGGGATTGTTTATATCTTTAGAAAAGTCCGATGCCTGCCCAGCTTCATTCCACCAGAAGTGAATAGATATTTCACCTGTTCACCCAAAATAGTCTTTCTTCTAATCACTTTAGAATATTCCTTGTGCTGACTTTTATAGAAAAGCCAATCTTCCCTGGTATATGGTGAGCCCTTCAAATATGTTGATTCATGCCTTATTTTTAGAAAAGTTTCCCTGAATTGAATTATCAAGTATTCGTTCTTTTGTTTTGGTCTTCTTTTGGAGAGACCCCACATGTACATGTATACTTGTGTTTATTTCTATAATTTTGTCTCTAAATCCTTTTTCTTTCTGTATTTCTTGTTCACTTCATTTGCTTTTCTCATATCTCTTTTGTTCCTTACTGTGCTTTCAATGGTATCTACTCTTGTGCTCTAATTTAGTCTTTACTTCTGAAAAATGTTTTTATTTCTTTCATGATTTCTGCCAAACTCTAATTCACATCTCCCTTTATTCATCATCTCCTCGTTGCCCAGTCCTGAGTCATTGCATTTTTGCTTTGTATACCTTCATTAATAACTAGTACTCCATTAAGTTTTTTAAACACGTGATATTAACATTAAAATTTTTATCTGTTTCTTGGCAATAGTTTTCTGGTGCATTTCATTTGTCTATAGAGGAAATTTTCCTATTTTTTTCACAATTTAATAACCACGTCTGTACAGATGCTCTTCCAACACTTTTTTTTGTTACTCATACTTGAATGAGTTTGATTTTCCTGGACCAGCTATTTACAAAGGTTCCAAGGGGGTAGAGCAAAGGACTAAGGAGTTCCAGTCTCCCAAACGTTACAACTCATAGGCTTTTTCTGTTCCAGTCTGTTGCAATAGGTTATTTCCCTTAAAAAGGAGGTCTCTGCTCAACCTTATTCCCTTTGCCTTTTAGGTTCAGAATGGTTTCTACCCATGTGATCTTCTAGTTTCTTCACTAGACACCACCGCGCAGGACATATCTCTTAACTTCCAAGGTAGTGACCCCACTTTTTTTTGGTGCGTTTTGGCTTCTCCTTTCTGTAGTCTGCCACCCGCATGGCCCTAAGGCCTTTCCCATCATCCCACATCCTATTCCATCTCATCTAGGGTGAACAACATCCCAGTTTGCCCAGGACTGAGGAGGTTCCTAGGACATGGGACTTTTAGTGCTAAAGCTAGGAAAGGTCCAGACAAACTGGAATAAGCTGGTCACCCTGAATTCATCCTTGCTCCCTGCAGTTGCCATTCAGGATGGGATTCTCCCTTTCCAGAAGTGAACACTTACTGGCTTTTCTGAAATTCACCACAGCTGATGCCACCCACCCTCGCCATCCTTCTTGATGCCTATTCACCACTTACCAGGCAGCTTCCTGACTGCTTCCATGGGCCTCACTTGCTTTGGGCAGCTCATATAATTTGCAGTTTTAAGATATATCTGGGTCTCTTGGAGTCACTGAAAATGGAATTTGTGAATTTTTCTCTTTGACTTCTTTCTCTGTATAATTTCAGAAAGAAGTGGAAAAACTCAGATTAAGCCTCTACCATGTGTCCTTGGCACTCAACCGAAATTTTTTGTCGTCTTCATAGAATCCCAGGTTGAAGAGCTCCTTTTTGTTTTAACTGAATTTCTTAACCAAGTAAACTCTGCAGTTGAGACTGTGATGCTCAGAATAAGCAGACCATGTAAGCAACACCCCAGACTGAAGAACGAGCCAACAAGATAAATTTCAGGATGTGTATGTTACACATTATGAAAGTGCATTAAGGCACATAAAAGCACAAAAGCATTATAAATATCAAGCATTATGCAGATAAAAGTAATAAAAAATAGTGTAGGAAACACTGATAACTAAAAAAATCACAATGAGAGTTAAAGAACACCCTATATAGAATGTAGATAGAACGCAGAATTAGGTTTTGAATAAGCTCTCCATGAGTAAGAAATTGCACTTTCTGAGTATGGCCGAACTCATCACACAAATATAAAAAAACAGGCAGATCAAGTGCTCATATATGCAAATCATGTGCCAAGTGCTGTTGCGTGGGTTATTTTATTTAATCCTAACAACTCTTCAAGGTAAGTGTAATGAGACTGAGTGTCAGAAAAGTTAAAATATCCAAGATCATTCAGCAAGCAAATGCCAGACCTAGGACTCAAACCTGGGCATCTCTGGGACCACTGGTCTACCACTCCAGCCCCTTTTCCATTAAAGAAAAGAATGAAAGTTCAGTGCATGGAAGAAACCCTGAGGGAGACAGTAACTTAAAACAGGGGGAGACAACAGTCATTGTCTTCTAACCAGATGTGGAAAAAGCTCAAGTGTAAATAGTTTAACTGCAGGAGGAACACAGAGAGCAAGAAAGTCAGCAACATTATTTATTGAGATTTTTAATGCAGTTGCTTCAACAAGCTGGAGACATTTAAAACTTGAACAACACACTGCATCTGGTTTCATCCTCTGACAGAAGCCCATTTTGACGAAGTGGGAATTAAATTCACAAATAGAAGAAACTAGAATAGTTTACCAAATTTCTTCCTGCTGTTACGAAAAATAATATTGTGATAGGGAATGAGATTAAATCTGTCAAAAATCAAATTCAGTTTAAAAAAAAAGAAAAAGAGTGGCAGGCTAACTGGTCTACCAGAGGGAATAGACCTATCAGGTCTAATTCTTAGAAAGTGGTTTGCAAAATGTCTGATTCTTCATGTCACTGAGAAGCTATTAAAATTAGATAAGCTCCAGGCATTTGAAAGTGTTAGTTTATAGCCCCTTCCCAAGTTATGAACATAGTGCCTCAAAGACTCAGGTGACCAGGTTGACATCACTGGAATCATCTTCATCTTCAGTCAAACTTCACAGGGACTCCGGACTCCACCAGGAGCAAAGCCACGTGCATGTTTCGCCCTGGGTTTTGCACAGCGTCCATTGAATGGGAAGAAATTTGGAGCTGCAAGCTTTCAGCTGATAGGAGGAAAGTGCACAATGTAGGAGCTGACTGATTTGAAGGCCATATGCGGCCTTGACCAGAAGCCTCCCTGAGATGCCATAAATCTTAATTCCATTAATTTCCAGCTATTCCAGTATGTTATTCAATAAGGAAATAAAATGCTAACTCTTTATCTCCAGATACTGGTGCATTTAGATTCCATTAATCTTCCTCTAGCTACTCCAACCCATACTGACCTCTTCTTTCTCTGAAAATTATTCCTATGGCTGATGTAATATAATTTGACCCTTAATTGCCTCGGGGTTTTGTTTGTTTGGGGGTTTTTTGTGAATGTTTATGTAGGTAAACTTTGACTCAAACTACAGCAGAAGCTCTTTAAGCATTAGTTCCAAACATTGTGATAAGCCAGAACAGATACTTAACATATATTAATTCATGGATCACAAGGGAAGGGAAATTTTAATGGAAGGATTAAAGGGAGGGAAATAATGAAATGCAAAGCAAAGAACACGTTGGGGAAGGGAAGTCTTCAGGAAGTATCACAGCACTGGGTTTGGGGCACCCAAAGATGTACAAGAAATACTGGACACCCGAGAGAAGAGAGGGCAGAAGTATTAATAGATTGAAAAAGGCATGAGAAATGTTGACTGCTGTGTCTAACTATTCATATACAAACTAAACACTAAGTTGAAGGTAATCTCTTCAGTAACTTCCTGCATAGCTTCAGGAGAAAGATACATGGATAACAAAGAAAGAAAAGAACATTCTCCCTCTCCGGAAAGGTCAACCACAGGGATCAATGTGGTGACAGTTGTCAAAGCCAACTTATGTTTTTATCCCAGAAACAAGTATGAGAATATACCAAAGATAAACACAATTTGTCCAAGAAAATAGAAATTAAGCCCTTGCTTTATCTTCAGTCCACAGAATTAAATGTGTTGTCTTTTCTGCATTTGATTGACTCCATCCTCATCCCGCATTGGTGTTTCTGTTTTCTAAGTTTAAGAAAAGTAATGACAAATGATATAGTGTGGGACTTCATATTTTATATATATATAGTATTGTATATACTAGATCATTCTCCATTTTCAGGATTTTCTTAAGTACAAAGCACCAATAACACTTCTATCAAATGAGCAAAAAACGTTAAGAAACAGACAAGTCAGACCATATGGAAAACAATTTTCATTCTTAAATAGCTTAATCATCAAAAGGACAACTTCAGAAAATGGATGCATGATAATAGATCAAGATGACAACAGATTTTAATTTTCTTCCTTATTTTATCTTGGCTTTCAGGGGACAAAACTGAATCTGTAATAAGGCTTTTAAAATCTGAGTCACCCTATATTTCGTTTGACAAAGTTATACTTGATATTAGGAAATTCTGAGTTATAATGCCTGAAAGCTGATAGAAAGACAAAGAGGATGCAGATAATCAAAGGTATATAATAGGCAAGCTTTGTTTCTTCTTTTAAGTTTCACCAAAGTCTCTAGGTGTCCTAATCTTTTTTAAAATAGGTGTCTAACTTGTTACAGTGTAGCTGGGGAGAGGAGGAGAAAGAACCCTGTGATCTACAATTGCTCTCAGGAAAATTCAAGTGTGCCTCTCTGCTTCCCAAAATGCTCACATTTTGTTTACTTTTTCTATTCATTTAACCAACATAAAATCTATTGCATTCCGGCATAAAGTAATCTAAGTCACACAATGATAGTTAAGACACTATACTTGTACCTAAAGCAACTTACAATGAGATAAAGAAGAGATTCTAATCATAATTATAACTGAAGGTGGTAAACATAGATAGATCAAGGCGAGAATGTAGTTTGAGAAAGTACAATCCAGGGCCCCACACTCAAGTTTCAATATTTGTTTCACTATATGGGCTGCAATTATTGAATTATTTGGCAACTGGCTCACATCTTTTTCACTCTAAATTCTGTGATCATCTTGCATGACTTTATTATCTTCATGGCCAGTCCAAATTTATGATTTCAGAAACTTCCTCTTCCATGCTACTCTATACTCTAGCTAACCTCTCCCATATTTGACATCACTCAGAACTATTCCATCTCTGACACTGCTCATTAATATAAGCCACCCTCTAACCACAGACTACTGTCATTCCAGCCTACACACTCAGTTACTCCCAATACACACATTCCTCAGTTCTGTTCAAACCTCTGGGGCACTTACTATTTTCTCTTTTTCTACACCTTCCAGGCTTCATTTCCCTCCTTTTTCATCTAAGATTCTGTGGTTTATAATCTCAACCACTCTCTTAATAATCTTTTCCTCAGCTTTATTGAAATGTAATTGACATAGAACATTGTGTAGGTTTAAGGTGCACAACATGATGATTTGATACATATATTGCAAAATGAGTACAAGAGTTAACACCTCCATCACCTCACATAATTACCATTTTTCTATGCATAAGATCTACTCTCTTAGCAACTTTCAAGTATATAATTCAGTATTCTTAACTATAGTCACCTTGCTGTATATTAGAACCCCAGAACTTACTCATTTTATAGCCCAAAGTTTATACCCTTTGACCAACATCTCCCATTTCCCTCACCTCCAGCCCCTAGTAACTACCATTCTGCTCTGAGTTTCCATGAGATTAGCTTTTTTAGATTACACATATAAGTGAGAACATATAGTATTTGTCTTTCTTGCTAATCTTCAGGAACTTCCTTGCCCTGCTTTTTTTAATTGCAACTGCACTAACAAAATCCCAACCATAGATGAATTCAAGTATCCCACAGTCAATAATGTCTCACAAGTTGCTAAGTATTACCAGAGGAATTCAACCAGGCTGACTGGGACCATCAAAAATTCATATCAGTGAGTTCATTTGGCCCCTAAAATCTGTCCCTCCCCAAACTCTTCCATTTTCCACTTCAATTGCAAAGTTTCTCAAGTATCCCCAATCAATCTTTCCTCCATCATATTGTAAGTGACCTCTTGGAAAATATAGAAAGCATCCAATAAGAACTCCCTCTGCTGCCCAAAACAGCCATATCCATACTCATCTTTCATCCTCTTATCTAAGGTCAATTGTTCCATCCATATTCCAGATTCTATCCTCTTTGGTTTAATCAAGAACCTTTTATTATTAAATATGTCTCTTGATGGTCAATCCCTTTTTTATCAGCCCCTATTAGACTCAACCATGTTCAAGAGTCCCCAAATTTTCAGAATCTCCTGTGTACGTCTCAACTATTCTAACTAAACATGATCACTCTCTCCTCCTTTCATGTAAAAGTTCTCCAATGACTATAAAGAATCAAAATTCCTATATCTTCATATCCCAAAATTCTTTATGCACTCCAATCTGGCTTCTCTCACATATACCACTCTATTCCATCCAAATAATTATATAAGGTGTTCAGTTCAATGACTTCCACGGTATCAGTTCTAATGGACTCTTAATTTTTATTTTATTTGACATATCGAAACATGCAACATTGTTATTCACATCCTCTGACTAAAACACCTTCTTTGCTTCCTTGACCTAACACTCTTCTAACTTGATTTCTCAGTCAATATACTTCAGTTTCCTTTCCGGGGTACTGCTCCTCTACACACTCTTTAAACAATGGACTTCCTTGATCAAGTTTCCTTGGGCTTTTTCTGATTGTCTCAGAGCTTACAGAAATACTTTGAAAAAAGTCATTAAACACCACCAACAACAATAAAAACAAATAACAACAACAACAAACTCTCAAGAGGAGAGAGAATCTAATTTCTAAAAATGCCATATTATATCATTTAAAGTGTCCAGTTTTCAACCAAAAATTATTTGACAGCCAAAGACACAAAAAGTATGGTCTGTGTCCCTGAGAAAACCCAACAGTGGACTTACTATACAAAGATTTTAAAACAGCTATTTTAAGTATGTCCAAATAACTAAATGAAACAATGCCTAAATAATTCCTATAAAGTATGGAAACAATATCTTACAAAATAAAAAGTGTCAATAAAAGAATGGAAATTCTCAAAAAGAACCAAGTAGAGATTCAGGAGTTGAAAAATACAATAACTGAAATGAAAATTTCACTAGAGGGACCCAACAGTATATTTAGGCATGCAAAAGAAAGAATAAGCAAATAAAGATAGGTCAATTGAGATCATCTAGCCTAAAGAATACAAAGAGAAAATAAAGAAAATAAATGGAACCTCAAAGACCTGTGGGATACCAATTAAGCATACCAATACACATAATGGGAGTCACAAAAGGAGACAGAGATAAAATATTTGAAGAAATAATGGCAGAAAACTTCCAAAATTTGATTTTTAAAATAAGTTCACATTTTTTTAAGATTTTATTTTTGAGTAATCTCTACACCCAATATGGGGCTCAAACTCACAACCCCAAGATCAAGAGTCGCACACTCTACTAACTGAGCCAGCCGGGTGCCCCTCTACATTTCTTTAAAGCTTTAAAAACCTCTAAATAAGATAAACTCAGAGATCTACACCTAGACATATCATAATCAAACTGGCAGAAGTCAAAGACTTCTTGAAAGTAGCAAGAGAAATGCAACTCATCATGTGTGAAGGGTCCTCAGTAAGATTCAGTAAGTTCTAAACAGAAAACATAGAAGGCACCAGGATGGCTTCAAAGTTCAGAGAGAAAGACTACCAACCTGCCAATAGGATAAAAACCTATTATTCAAACTATCCTGCAAAAGTAAAGGAGAAAAGAGGACATTTCTAGATAAACAAAAACAAAGAATTTGTCACTAGCAGACATACCCCACAAGAAATACTGAAGTGAGTCCTTTAGGTTGAAATGAAAGGATACTGAATAGCAGCTCAAGTCCATACAAAGAAATGAAGATATAAAGAAATGAAGGTAACTCCATAGATAAATATAAAAGATAGCATGAATGTATTTTTTTGCTTGTAACTTTTTCTCCTAACTTAAAAGACAACTGCATATACCAATAATTTAAAATTTTATATTGATGGGTACAGAATGTATAAGGATAGAATTTGTGTGACAACATTAGCCCCAAAAGGAAGGAGAAAATAGAATTACATAGAAACAAAGATTTTGGATATTCTTGTAAATATCTCTATTAATCTAAACTAGATTGTTACGAATTAAGATGTCAATTATAGTCTCTAATGCAACCATTAAAAAATAACTCGAAAAGACTCTGGGAAACAAACTGAGGGCTTCAGAGGGGAGGGGGTGGGGGAATGGGATAGGCTGGTGATAGGTAGTAAGGAGGGCACGTATTGCATGGTGCACTGGGTGTTATATGCAAGTAATGAATCATGGAACTTTACATCAAAAACTAGAGATGTACTGTATGGTGACTAACAATATAATAAAAAAATTAAAATATACATATATATTAATAAATAGCAAAGTGGCAGATATAAATCCTACTTTATCAGTATTATATTAAATGTAAGTGGACTAAACACTGTAATCAAAGCAGAGATGGACAAAATGGATAAAAACAGAAAATATGAACTATATGTTGTCTACAAATCATATGTGTTTGATTCAAAGACACAAATAGATTGAGAGCAAAAATATGGGAAAAATTAACTGTGAAAACCATAGCCAAAAAAGAGGTGGAGTGGCTGTAGCAGTATCAGACAAAACAGATTTTAAGACAAAAATCTTAACTAGAGACAAGGAAGGACATTTTATAATGATAAATGGATAAATCAATCAAGATGATACAATAATTATAACAGGACCCCAAAATACATGAAATAAAACCTGAAAATTAAGGGGAGAAATAGACAATTCAATAATAATGGTTGGAGACTTCAATACTTCATTTTTAATAATGGATGGAACAACTAGACAGAAGATCAACAAGTATTTGAACAACACCATGATCCAACAACACCTAATATATATCTATAGAATGTGCCACCCAACAAGAGAAGTATACGCATTCTTCTCAAGTACAAGTGGAACAGTCAGTGGGATGGACTATATGTTAGCCTATGAAACAAGTCTCAAAAATTTAAAGGGTTGAACTCATATGAAGTACATTCTCTAGCCACAATGAAATGGAATTAGAAATCAATAATAGAAGGAAACTTTAGAAAATTCATGAATATGCATTCATCATATTAGTAACAAAGTGTAAAATGCCACAAGACACTTGATCTTGGGGTTGTGAGACTAAGCCCCACATTGGGCACAGAGATTACTTTATAAAAAAGCCACAAGATCATCTCAATATATGCAGAAAAATCACTGGATTCCAAAACTCTTATAGGACAAAAACATTCAACAAACTAGGAATAGAAGGTAACTCCTTCAATTTAACAAAATGGAAAGCCCACAGTTAACATATTTATGATAAAACTAAAAGCTTGAAAGATCAGAAACAAAACAAAGATGTCTGCTCTTGCCACTTATGTTCAACATTGTACTAGAGCTTCCAGCCATGCTAATTAGGCAAGAAAATAAAAGGCATGCAAATTGAAAAGGAAAAGTAAAATTATATCTATTTGCAGGTGATGTGTATACAGAAAATAAGGTACCACCTACAAACACACACACACACACACACACACACACACACACACACACGAACTATTGGAACTAGTAAACAAGTTTAGTAAGGTTACAGGATACAAGATCAACATACAAAATCAATTGTATATCTATATGTTAGCCATGAAAATTTGAAAATGTGAATATGAAATGAAAATAAGAAAAAAAAATCTATTTACAACAGCAAAAAAATAATGCTTAGTAACAGAGTTAACAAAAGAAGTGCAAGATTTTCACACTGAAAACTACAAAACATTGTTGAAATAAAATAAGGAGGATCTATAAAATGGTATCCTGAGCTCATGAATTAACTTAAGGACTTAATATTTTAAGATGGTAGGTAACACTTCCCAACTCAAATCTGCAGATTCAATACAATACTTATCTAAGTCCCAGCTGTTTCTGTACAAGTTGACGAGCATATCCTAAAATTCATATGGAAATGGAAGAGATCCAAAATAACCAAAGAATCTTGAAGAAAAATCACAAAGTTAGAACACTCAAGATTATTGATTTGAAAACCTATACAAAGCTATATTAATCAAGACTGCATGGTACTGGCATAAGGATAAAATATATAGATCAATGCAATACAACAGAGTGTCCAGAGATAAATCCAATTGGGTTTTTCCACAAGAGTGTCAAGATAATTCAATGGAGAAAGAATAGTCTTATCATCTAATAGACCTGGAACAACTGGATATCATATTAAAAGAATGAAGTTAGGCCCATCCTTCACACCACAGACCAAAATGAACTCAGAATGCATCAAAAACCTAACTGTAAAGGCTAAAACAATAAGTTGTAAGAGGAAAACACAGACATAAATCTTCACGACCTTGGGTCAATAGTTTCTTAGATATGGCACCAAATGCTTAGGCAAAAACAAAGAAAATTGGACTTTAAAATTGTTATCCTTCAAATGACACTATCAAGAAAGTGAATGCAACCCACTGAATAGGAAAAAATATTTGCAAATGATATATCTGATAAGGGACTAATATCCAGAATACACAAAACGCTTCAAACACAATAAAAGGGAAACCCACTCTTATGGTGACCAAAGTTTTGTATAGACATTTCTTTAAAAAACAAAAAACAAAAAAAAACCAACTATTTTAAGATGGCCAAAAATCACATGAAAAGGTGCTTAATATCATTAGTTATTATGGAACTACAAATCAATACCCTAATGAGATATCACTTCACAGTCACCAGGATGGCTATAATTAAAAAGACAGACAATATAACAAGTATTAGGGAGGATGTGAAGGAACTGGATCCTTCATACACTGCCGGTGGGAATACAAAACAATTGCAGCCACTTTGGAAAACATTTCAGCAACATCTCAAAAATTTAAACATAGATTTACTATATGACCCAGAAATTCTACACCTAGGTATATACCCAAGAGAAGTGAAAACACACAAAAATTTGTACATGGGCATTCACAGCAGCATTATTCATAATAGCCAAAAAGTGGAAAGATTCTAAATGTCCATCAGTTGATGAATGGATAAACAAAATGTGGTATATCCATACAATGGAATATTATTCAGCCATAGAAGTGAAACACTGCTATATGCTCTACCATGGATGAACCTTGAACACATTATGCTGAGTGCAAGAAGCCAGACACAAAAGGCCACATATTGTACTGTTCCACTTATCTGAAGTCTCCAAATAAGTAAATCGACAGAGACACAAAGTAGATTAGTAGGTACTAAAGGTTGTAGGGATGGGAGAATGGACAATGACTGCCCATGGGTAATGCATTTCTTTGTGGTGGGACCAAAATGTTCTAAAATTATATTGTGGGGATGCTCACATACTCTGAATTTTAGTATATTATACTAAAAACCACTGAAGTATACATTTTAAGTGGATTCATCTTTTGGGTATGTGAAGTATAGCTCAGTTAAAAAAAAAGAGAAAGAGAGGCGCCTGGGTGGCACAGCGGTTAAGCGTCTGCCTTCGGCTCAGGGCGTGATCTCGGCGTTGTGGGATCGAGCCCCACATCAGGCTCTTCTGCTATGAGCCTGCTTCTTCTTCTCCCACTCCCCCTGCTTGTGTTCCCTCTCTCGCTGGCTGTCTCTATCTCTGTCGAATAAATAAATAAAATCTTTAAAAAAAAAGAGAGAGAAAGAGAGAGACTTCTGCCACTCAGGGATACCACATCTAGGTACATATCGTACGGAGAAACTCTCAAAAGAAGATGCGTACAAGAATGTTTAGTCCTGCATCATTTGAGAAAAAATAGATACAGATTAAAGATCCATCAACAAGAGAATCAATAAACTATGATCTTCTTACACGGTGGAATACTCCATGGCAGCGTATGTGCACTGGAGGACATGGATGAATGCATACTGAGTGAGAAGCTAGAAAAGCAAAGAATGCATCATTTAAAGATATGGGATAGAAACCACAAAAGCAATATTATAAATTGCTTATAGATACCCATAGAAGTATAAAATATTCACCGGAATTAAAACTTCAAACTCAGGATATGTGTTACCTCTGCAGATAGCAGGAGAGGAATGGGATCAGATTAGTTCCAGGGGGTTCAACTACATCTGTATGAGTTTAACTTGTAATGGAGAAGGGAGGAATAGAAAGGAGGACAGAAGAAGGGAGAGATGAAGATAAATCTAAAGCTTATTTGCTTTAGGAAGAATGTTATTATATGAATAAGCTGAGTGGTAAATACATGATTATATTAGTGTCTATGCTTTCCTATATATGTGAAATGTTTTATAGTAAAATGAAAGACATGCTAATCTATACCTACACACACACACACACACACACACACACACACACACACGGATATGGATAAAGATAGAACCAAAACCTGATCAGATTTAATTTGTCTTTAACTCATCAGCAATTCAAAGTACAGAAAACAAAGAAATTAGGGCTGAGGAGAGGGAGTTAAGATGGTGGAGGAGTAGGGGACCCCTTTTTCAGCTGGTCCCCTGAGTCGAGCTGGATAGGTACCAGACCATCCTGAACATCCACGGAATCAGCCTGAGATGCAGGAAGATACATCTGGATCTCTACAAATGAACATCTCCAGTGCTGAGTATTGAGGTATGAAGCGGGGAGCCGTGAAACCGTGCACAGATATTGGAAGATAAACAGAAGGGGGAGGGAGCCACCGCGTTCGGGCACCAGGAAGCGGTAGCCACCTGCACGGGGGAGCGGGTGGACTCGCGGACCTGCACCCGTGAGAAAGCAGACTGGGACCGTGAGCCGGGGAACCGGGGAACGCGTGCCACCAGACTGAAACAGAGCTCCGGTGTGCTCACTGGAAACAGACGGAGACCGGGAGCTCCGGGAGCGCATGGGGGCAGCTGGTGGCGTTAGAAACAAAAAGGACAGAGACGCGCCGGCCCTGGAAGTGAGGGCTGGGACGCCGGGTGTGGGGCGCACATCCAGGACGCTGCAGGGTTGAGCAGCACCAACAGTAACAGAGTTAAAGTGGCCAGAACATCAGTGGAGAGTGGTCTGCGATACCTCTGTTCTGAGACAGAGGCTGAGATTCGGCTACTGCTGCTCTGACTCTCAGAAGAGGCACAGCAAACCACCAGGGAAAGCCGCCAGAGAACAAAAGCCTGGAAATACCGGCTCACAGTGTGCCCATCTCCATCCCCCCTCCCAGGGGACACGGAGACTCTACCCAAACAGGGTTGCCTGAGTATCGGCGCAGCTGACCCCTCCCCCAGAAGGCAGGCTGAAAAATCAAGAAGCCCACATCCCTAAGGTCCCTATAAAACAAGTGCTCACTGCCTGGGTCCTGGTCAATAAATTGGGCTCTGGACAACCCCGCACCTCTCCTCATCAGAATGACAGAAGGAGAAATTCCCCCAGCAAAGAAAAGATAATGAGCCTGTGGCCTCTGCCACAGAACTAATGGATATGGATATAACCAAATTATCAGAAATGGAGTTCAGAGTAACAATGGTCAAGATGATGTGTAGACTTGAAAAAAGTATTAACGAAAATATTAATGAGAATATAGAATCTCTAAGGGAGGAAATGTGAGTGAATCTGGCAGAAATTAAAAATTCTATGAATCAAATGCAGTCAAAACTAGAGGCTCTGATGGCCATGGTGAATGAGGCAGAAGAACGTATCGGCGAATTGGAGGATGGGTTAGTAGAAAAGAAAGCTAAAATAGAAACATGGCTCAGAAAAATCCAATCTCAAGAATGTAGGTTACGGGAGATTACTGACTCAATGAAATGTTCCAATGTCAGAATCATCAGCATCCCCAGAGGTCTAGAAGAGATATTTGAACAAATTGTAGCTGAAAACTTCCCTAATCTAGCAAAGGAAACAAGCATTCATGTCCAAGAGGCAGAGAGGACCCCTCCCAAGCTCAACCATGACAGACCTACACCACGTCACGTCATAGTGCATTTCGCAAATATGAGATCCAAGGATACAGTATTGAAAGTGGCCAGGGCAAAGAAATTTCTCACGTACCAGGTCTGAATTACATCAGACCTGTCTACACAGACCGGGAATGAGAGAAAGGGTTGGGGGGGGGGCATTTTTAAAGCTCTTTCAGAGAAAAACATGCAGCCAAGGATCCTTTATCCAGCAAGGCTGTCATTCAGAATTGATGGAGAAATAAAGACCTTCTAGAATCGCCAGTCATTGACCAATTTCGTAACCACGAAACCAGCCCTATGAGAGATATTAAGAGGAGTTCTATAAAAGTAAAAAGGCCCCAAGAGTGATACAGAACAGAAAGTCACAATCTATAGAAACAAAGACTTTACAGGCAACA